>NW_026652288.1:15445717-15541541 GCF_009828535.3 Hylobates moloch | reverse complement strand
GTTCATGGGACTATTTGCCCAAGTCCTTATAAAGACTTTCTTCCTTAAGCAGAGATTTGGGGACCTTTTTCAAATTGTCTTTAAGTTCTGTTTCCAAATCATGAGCAGTCATGTTTTACCGAAGTCACCAGCATCTTCACTAGTGACTCTCTGTTCTAACCTTGGGTTCGCCCAACAGTGGGGCTCTTTACCAAGAGCTTTCAACCTGCGTAAGCTGCTGATAGGTCCCAGGCACGTAAGGGAACAGAAGTCTCAGCCTGTGGCCAGGGAAATCTGGTATACCCCACATTTCAACTCCCAAGTATCCTCTGCGCTCCGTTTTCCTCTTTCTTGCTGTTTCTTGCTTGCTTACCTGAGTGATTTGGATTTGAGGGTTCTCCTTCTGGCAGTGACAGAATTAATCAACTAGAGGCAGGCAAGCAGAGGCCTGGAGGTAAAAGGCGCCTAGGGCAGCCTGGTGGAGGGTGCAGCAGTGAGTGGAGCTGCATGGAGTGTCCTTGTTGACTTCTCCAGGAGAAGCTGATTCTGGAGAGCACCGTCAGGGAGAGACATGAACCAGCCCTGTGAGGCACGATGACTCAGGAAGACAGATGGGTTCTTCAGAGCTGGGTAAGTCACTTAGACTCTCCGAACCTCACTTTCCTACCTGCAAAATGGAATCATTTCTACCTCACAGGATCCCTATGAGGATTAAATGGCAGGGCTCATGCGGAAGGCACTTCATCCCATGCCTAGTGTGTGGTAGACACTGAATGAATGATTTAAAACACCAGCACTGGCTGGGCACACCTGTAATCCCAGCACCTTGGGAGGCTGAGGCGGGTGAATTACTTGACGTCAGGAGTTCGAGACCAGCCTAGCTAACATGGTAAAACGCCGTCTCTACTAAAAATACAAAGATTAGCAGGGCATGTTGGCTCATGCCTGTAATCCCAGCTACTCAGGAGGCTGAGGCAGGAGAATTGCTTGAACCCTGAAGGAGGAGGTTGCAGTGAGCCAAGATCTTGCCACTACACTCCAGCGTGGGCAGCAAGAGCAAAACTCAGTCTAAAAAAAAGACCACCGGCACCACTGTCCCTGCAAGCAGCCAGTTCCCCATGAACAGATCCTTCTCCAACTCCCATGCCCCAGCCAGGGCTGGGCATCGCAGGCCCCCATCTGCACCTCCCAAATGCCTGTGTGGGCCCTGGCCTGAGTCAGGGCTGCCCTCAAGGGACCATAGGCGACCAAACAGGAACCTGGAGATAGATACCCTGAGAATATTTTTCCAGAGTGTTGGCCGGGGCCTGAGATCCCTTTCCTCAGGATACAGGCAGCTTCTAATTCCACATCCCAGGTCAGAGGTGGGGTACAAACTCCTGAGGGAGAAAGCACTCTCGGTGACTTGCAAGTGACAGGTCTCAGACCCGGAGGGCCTGGAGGGATGCACATCTTAGAGGCTGAAGGGAAATGCCCAGGCTCAGTACAGGCACAGGGCAGAATCTGGCCAGGAAACAGCTGCAGTACAGACACAGGAGCCTTGGCAAGGCTGGGCCCTCCCGAGCTGTGCCATGATTCCCAGGGCTGGCCCCGACAGGTATGTAATAGATGATCATTGAGTCAATGGGGAACAGGGGTGAGTTTATACAGAACTCACGTTTGCATATGGCAGGAATTCCTACGGAAACAGTGGTGAGGGATCAGGACATGAAGGAAACGCTGGGCAGATGTTTTCAGTTCAGGGCCGAGGACTTTCAGGAAAGCACAGCAGACAGGGAGCAAGTTCACCTCTGCAGGGGAGGAAGGGAGAGATGCGGCTGCAGGCCGGGGCTATCTGGCCCTTGGTGCCCAGGTTTTCAGACCAGCTCCTAGTAACCTGTCAATCACAGCTCAGCCCTGGGCTAAGTGCTGATGGCAAAGTTCAGAGAAGAAATATCCTTAACTTCCCAAAGGTAATGCACACACACACACATCCACAGACACACAGATACATAGGCACACATACATATACACAGAGACACACATACACACACACACACACACACGGAGACACACATACATAGAGAGACACACATACAGACACACACACACAGACACGGAGACACACATACATAGACACACACAGAGACACACAGGCACACACATGGAGACATGCAGAAAAACACACACACAGATGACACACACAAACACACAGGCACCCTATGCACACATATACAGACACACATACACAGACACACACAGAGACACACACGTACACACAAAGGCACATATACACAGGCACACGCATAGACATACACAGAGACACACAGACACATGCACAGAGACACATATTCAGAGATGCACACAGACCACACACAGACCCACACACTCACACACACAGATACACATGGAGACATGCATACAGAGACACACAAACACTCAGGCACACACAGACCCACTCAGACACACAGACACACACAGACACAGACACACACACGGAGCCACAAATACAGACACACACAGGCACACATACACACACGGAGACACACACAGACACACAGAGAAATACACAGACACAAACAGGCACACACAGACACACACAAAGGCACACAGACACACACATGGAGCTACACATACAGAGACACACACACACAAAGACACGCAGACACACAGACACACACGGAGACGCATGCAGAGACACACAGAGAAACACAGAGAAACAGGCACACATACAGAGACACACACAGGCACACTCTGTACACATGTACAGACACACACAGAGAGACACACACATACACACACAGGCACATATACATAGCACACACATAGACATGCACGGAGACACACAGACACATGCACAGAGACACATGCTCAGAGACACACACACCCAGAGACACACACACAGGCACTCACACACAGAAACACAGGCTCACACTCACACAGAGTCCGGGCCTGTCTGGAGAAGCACTAGGAGAAAGGC
Source organism: Hylobates moloch (assembly GCF_009828535.3). Lineage (NCBI taxonomy): Eukaryota > Metazoa > Chordata > Mammalia > Primates > Hylobatidae > Hylobates > Hylobates moloch. The sequence goes on along the minus strand of NW_026652288.1, from coordinate 15,538,603 downwards.
ACGGAGGGGAAGGAGAGGCCGAGATAAAGTGAGGAGGGGAGCGATCTGGGAAAGCAAGGAGAGGGTGAGGAGTGGGATAGGGATCACAGTCCACGAGCTTGGGCTGGGGCCAGGCCCAGTCTTGAAAGGGGCCCAATAGGGCAGCCCAGTGCCAGATAGGACTCGGTCTGACACAGACCTGTCCTTGCGCGGCCTGGGGTTTGCTCTGAGGTTTTGTTGGTCTAAGCTATCTCTCAGGTCACCCCCATACGCATCATTTATTCGTGTCTGTGAGTGCTTTGGACATTAATGGCTCCACAGTCGGCGCAGGACCGAGGCCCCCAAGGACAGAGCTGTCAGGTAGGGCAGAGCGGGCGCTGGGGTTGGAACGTTCCAGAGGCTCTGGCAAGGCATTCCACGAAGGGAACGTTCACTTCAGAGAGGGCCTCACAGGGGCCTCTTAACCCCCAGTGCCTGCGCTCGCCCAGAGACTGGCAGGCCGGGGCAGCAGCCGGCCGGGACTGTCTCTCCCGGCTGCAGACAGCCTGGCTCCAGGCCCACCTCCCGGTGCCCTCGGCCTGACATCTTCTGGGCAGAGCCACGATGCCCAGGGAGCCGTGTGGATGGTGTTAGTAAACACGCTTTCTTGCGCCCAGCCTGGCAGGGCCTGTGGGCAGCGGGAGGGCAAGGCGCTGGCAGCTCCCACGGCCGGGCAGGCGGGCGGGCAGGCAGACAGGCGGGCAGGCCGCCCCGCACAGCCCAGCCAAGGCCCAGAACAGAGCAGCTGCTCCCGTCGCCATGGAGACGGGGACTGAACAATGAGCATCCAGAAATGCAGCATGGCCGCCTGGCACTGCGGCCCACACTCCCACCAGGCCCTCACACCTACACACAGGCACGCACATGCATGCACGCACACACACACATGAACACACATGCATGCACTCACAAGCCTCGGCCTCCCTGCTGGAGAAGCAAGAGGGAGAAGGGGAGGGAAGTGGGGAGAGGGAGAGAGTGAGGAGAGGAGGAAAGGGGAAAGAGTGAAGAGGAGAGCAAGGGAGATCACAGCTTCATTGCTGCAAAGTTGAGCAAAAATCTCACCCTTTGATTCTAGCTAAAAATACGTTTTGCAAAACTTGCCAGCTTTTCAGAGGGTCATGTGGTGCCCTGGATTCTTGTGTAACAGGAGAGCGAAAGGGGGTTTCTAATTAGCAAAAGCATCTTGAATGAAATCACCTTCTACTTAGAGAGGGGTAGCTGAGAGCCCGACGGAGTTTTAAGTGCCAGGAAATTAGAAGAACACTTTCTTAAATGGATCTAAATCCCATGTAATTCCTCCTTGGAGATAATGCGAAGAGGAGGCCGACAGGTTTAGCTACAGTCTCGGAAATGGGGAGCCTGAAAGAGGCTTCATCTGGCCCCTTGGGAAGGCAGAGGGCAGCTGTGTCCAGAGGACTTGAAGAGACCTGGGGCAGGCTCAGGAGGGCAGCCCATGGGCATCTGGTTGTGGTGCTTGTGGGTGTCTTCTGAACACTTCCTTTGTGTGAGATACTGAGCAGGTCAACCCCTGTCTTCCAGGGGCTCCCAGGACCCCAGTGGGGAGGCGGTAGGGCCCCCAATGTGCACTGGGTAAGCGGGCACATCCCTGTGTGGACACTCTCTCCCGCTCACCAACCAGCCACCAACCAGCCTTCAGCCCTATCCTCGTGTCTACAGTGAAATCAGGTCTTGAGTCTCTGAAACTTCCAGGACCACTGTCCGAGGACTGGCCATTCTCATCCTAATTTCCATCTAGTGCTCAACCTGCAGGAAGTTGCTTGATTTCTCTTGGCTTTGCCTGGTTCCTTCCTGCTTCAGAGCAGGTGGGTGTCCCCCACAGGTGGCCAGACCCTCCACCACTGGAGATCATAGCCAGTGACATTGTAGCTGGCATGGGAAATTCATGGTCTACACTCCAAGCAGCATGCGGGGAGAAGGCGTTCACCACGGTTCTGGGGATGGAGTTTAAAAAGCGAGACAGAGAGAGGAGGCAAGAGAATCAGAACACATTGGAAAGGAGGAAGAGAAAAGGTAAGACTAAGATAAATCTCATAAGCTGTGTCAAGTACTAGCAGGTTCCAGCAACTGCATTCAACTACAGCTAAGAAGTACTGAACAGCCCTTCCTCAGCTTCCTGGCCTCTAAAATCGTAGGCCCCATGAAAGATAAAACATAGTAGACAATTAAAAGAAGGAGTGAGTACTAGGACTGAGCCAAGCCCCCTCCTCAGCTCCCTGCTCCCCTCGCCTGCCCGGCATCCCTTGCTAGAAGGTTCTCAGAACTCCAGGAAGCCATCTGCACCGGCTCAGAAGTGGCGGAGGGGGAATTAAAAGCACGAAAGGAAGGATCAGAGAGACTCTCTCCCCGTCAAGAGCCGCTTTAGTAGATGAAAAAAGCCAGGCGATTTTAATCATCACAAATTGTCTGAGCCTCTGAATCCACCTTCTCTGAAGCAAGGGAGGCCTTCCCTGGTTGCTGACTGATGCTCTCCAGTGGTCTGGGCTCGGGGTGTTGCTGGGAACCTACCTTTGTCCCCCTCCTCACTTCCTGGATCCTTCTGCCTGTCCTCCCAGGTCCCTGGCCCAGTCCAGGCCAAAGCAGCCCGACCCTGCTTATCTAAGGAGATCTGACAAGACTCCAGCCCTCGGGGGTACGGCCGCTGGCAAAACATATGGTGCATCGTAAATAGGACTTCCTTTTAGGAAATGAGCTGCTGTAATTAAATCCCCATTCATTTTTTCGTAACATACACACAGAGACAAATAGATCTTTATCCTTTAGAGGCACAGAAGAGAATGGCTTGTGGGGAACAGAGATTATCTGGCGCAATAGACTCTTAAAAAAGACTTCCTAGATCCAGGTGGAATGAAAACTCTGAATTCATAAGCTCCATCACTAGCCCAAGTGGGGAGCCGCTCTACTTCCCCTCTCCAGGACCAGCGAGGGAGCCTTTTGAAATGGAAGAACGTATTTACCTCAAATCTGGGCCAAAGAGGCGATCGCTTCTTCCCATCCCACAGTCCTGTGACAGAGCAAAGCTTAAATCAGATGTATTTCAATTGGTTTTCTCTGGATTGGGTTCAACCTGAATTGAGCCCAACTGTGAGCTGTGTACTGGGCTAGGCACTGTGGAGGGATACAGGGAGCAGGTGGGGACTCCTAGGGACCTGAGAGACACCTGAGGGACAGCACCCAGTTCCACAGGAAGAGGAGCATATTGTTCCACTGGGGGTCTGGGAAGCCTGCATGGGGTTAACAGGAGAGCCGATCCTGGAGGGAAGAGTAAGATTTCCTGAACAGAGACTGGAGAGAGGGCATCCAGGGAGGTGGAACAGGACACAGAGCATGGTACTGAGGCCTATCTGGTACTAGAGTCACAAGATTCATGGGAGATACGGCTGAGGAAAAGAAGGAACTGGACTCTAGGCGCAGTGGCTCACCCCTGTAATCCCAGCACTTTGGGAGGCCGAAGCAGGTGGATCCCCTGAGGTCAGGAGTTCAAGACCAGCCCGAGCAACATGGTGAAACCCTGTCTCTACTAAATACAAAAAATTAGCTGGGTATGGTGGCGCATGCCTGTGATCCCAGCTACTCGGGAGGCTGAGGCAGAGAATTGCTTGAACCCGGGAGGTAGAGGTTGCAGTGAGCTGAGATTGCATCATTGCACTCCAGCCTGGGCAACAACAGCGAAACTCCATCTAAAAAAAAAACAGCAAAAAAATAACTGGACATCTTTTCTGTCTTTGGGAGCCAGTAAGGTCCAATACTTCATTTCCTCAGAAATGAAATTTTCTGGCCGCGAGTGGTGGCTCACACTTGTAATCTCAGCACTTTGGGAGGCCAACGTGGGTGGATCACCTGAGGTCAGGAGCTCAAGACCAGCCTGGCCTACATGGTGAAACCCCATCTCTACTAAAAATACAAAAATTAGCTGGGTGTGGTTGTGCGTGCCCGTAATCCCAGCTACTCCGGAGGCTGAGGCAGGAGAATCGCTTGAACCTGGGAGGCAGAAGTTACAGTGAGCCGAGATCATGCCACTGCACTCCAGCCTGGGCAACAGAGCATGACTCTGTCTCAAATAATAATAATAATAAATAAATAAATAAAATGATAGAAAAGAAAAAAAATTTTCTTTCATGCCGTCACCAAACATCTGTTGTCTTGCACACAGTGGGAAAAAACAAAACACCAAAACTGTTTCTCAAACTGAATACTATGTGAAAAGGACTGAGTTAGATGGTGTGCTGGTCGGTCTCCGGGGTGAAGGAGATCCAGGGGTCAGCCTCCAGGCATTTGCAAACTCTCAACCTTGCAAATACCATGGGGCCCTCCCCGCAGTTACTGTGTTTGGAATCTCGAGAAAATCACAGAGCTTCTTTGAGATGCAAATGTTGTGCTGGGCTGGGCCGGCTCACAATTCAGATCAGCTATCGCCACCAAATACCACGTCCACAGGGCTGGGGCTTCCAGTGGGGCTTTGGAATGGTTGACCCCGAGAAGGTGAAATCCCAGATACCGAGGCTTCATACAAGGCAGAAAGTGCTAAAGGCCATTTGAAAATGACCTTTGAAAGTGCTAACGGATAAAGGCATCCCACACCCCATGGTGATCAGGGCAAGCCACATGCATAGGGGTCAAAACCTGTGGTTTGCCTGTATTTGAATCCTGACCCCAAAGTCTACTAGCTGTGTGACTTTTAGTGAGAGACTTAACCTCTCTGTGCTCTGTTTTCTTCTTCTGTAAAATAAGGATAAAAATAGAACAACAGGCCCCGCCTAGGGTCATTGTGATGAATGAACTAAAATCCATAACGCACTTAAGACAGTGTGGGGCACATAATAAGTGCTTGAGGTATTTGTTGTTGTTACTGTTATTGAATGAATGGTGTAAGTAGATACACAGTGTTTGTGAGATGAGGATATGAGCAAACCATTTTAGATAAAGAAAATTCTGTCCAGGTGTGAAGGCTTATGCCTGTAACTCCAGCACTTTTGGAGGCCGAGGTGGGAGGATCACTTAAGCCCAGGAATTCAAGACCAGCTTGGTCAACATGCCGAAACCCCATCTCTGCTAAAAAAAAAAAAAATACAAAAATTAGCCGGGCATGGTGGTGCACACCTGTGGTCCTAGCTACTCAGGAGGCTGAGGGAGGAGGATGGCTTGAGCCCAGGAGGCAGAGGTTGCAATGAGTCATGATCGTGCCACTGCACTTCAGCCTTGGCAACAGAGCAAGACCTTGTCTCCAAAAAAATAAGAAGAAGAAGGAAAAAAAAAGTCTGGCTGGGCTTGGTGGCTCAAAACGGCAATTCCAGCACTTTAGGAAGCTGAAGTGGGAGGATCACTTGAGCCCAGGAGTTTGAGACCAGCCTGGGCAGCATAATGAGACCCTGTCTCTTAAAAAAAAAAAAAAAAAGAAAAGAAGGAAAGAAAAAAACTGAAAGAAAAGTCTGTGAATCTTTGGCACCTGGACACTTCAAAAATAAAAATAAACTTCTTTCGTAGTCAGTATTGGACTAGTCAGTACTGAACATCACTTGGAAGGTGACGTTCCTGTCTGGGGCCTGCTGGGGACCTCACAGGGACACCAAGCATCAGACAGACAGTTGGACTAGCTGACTTGTGAGGACCCTTTTGGTCCTGAAATGCCATCACATGCATTCTATTACACAGGGAGGGAAGCTTTCCCCAGGTTCCCAGGCTGTAAAAAGGGAAAGAAAGCACACAGTGGCTTCCACGTTCTCTCACACACCCTGCCGGGGCATCCTCCTAGCAAGGAGGAAACTGGCCTTCCCCACAGTTACCTGCTGCTGTGGGGTTCTAGTCATCCCCAGGACCTTGCAGTGTGTCCTGAAGAGCAGGGGAGGGAGAACACCACGGTTATGGAGTTTGAGTTTCTCTCTCTACCTCCTCATCCACCAAGTCCTCCTCATCTCTTTCCCTCAAAACACCATTTTTGGCTGGGCGTGGTGGCTCATGCCTGTTATCCCAGCACTTTGGGAGGCCGAGGTAGGTGGATCACTTGAGGTCAGGAGTTTGAGACCAGCCTGGGCAACACGGTGAAACCTTGTCTCTACTAAAAGAACAAAAATTAGTTGGGCATGGCGGCGGGCACCTGTAATCCCAGCTACTTGGGAGGTTGAGGCAGGGGAATCGTTTGAACCTGGGAGGCGGAGGTTGCAGTGAGCTGAGATTGTGCCACTGTACTCTAGCCTGGGTGACAGTGAGACTCCTTTTCAAAAAAAAAAAAAAAAACCCGCACCATCTTTTATGTCCTCTTATTTAAAGTGGGAAACTGAGGCCTGGTGCCTTGCCTGCCATCACACACCGTCTGGGCTCAAAATAAATCCCAGGCTCCCTTCCCCCCTGACCTGGGTCACCTCCATGAGCTACTCCCAGTTTGCAAAGGGCTTTCAAATAGATAATTCTGATCTGCCTCCCAGCGGATATCAGGGGGCCTGTTTTACAAAGGATAAACCAAGGCACGGAGAGGGTAAGTGGCCAGTCAAGAGATGCAGCCGGTACCTGGTGAAACTGGGATTCGATATTCTTCTCACGACGCGATGTCCAGATAGCACACTCTCCTGCTTACCTCACATTCTCAGGTCACCTTTGACCACAATCATCGTTAGGACCTTTTGCCAAACATCTCAGTTCCAGTCTCCATCTGGCCTTGGACTATCTATCTTGGACCAGTTTCATCTCTAAGAAACTGCTCTGACTATAAATTGAATTCTTCCTTCTGGGAGCACCTCTTCGTGCTTTTCACCATCTTCCCCTCTTTTACATTGAGCAAAACAGCGGTTTTCATATGGATAATTATACTTTGCATTTGCTTAGCACTTTCGGCTTTTCGCAGCACTTTCCCATCTATTATCTTGTTTTATCCTAATAAGCCCATGAGACTCTCAATATTCTCCTTATTGCAGAGAAGAAAAGGAGACACAGAGGAAACAGTGTCTGGTTCCAGGTCACCCAGCAAACCGATGGCAGACCAAGGAGGGAACGCAGTAGGATTTCCGGGGCTGCACTCTCCCATCTTAGTACATTAATTCTTTGCCATGGATTGAGCTTCTTTTTTTTTTTTTTTTTTAAAGACGGAGTCTCGCTCTGTTGCCCAGGCTGGAGTGCAGTGGCACAATCTTGGCTCACTGCAACCTCCGCCTCCCAGGTCCACGCCATTCTCCTGCTTCAGCCTCCCGAGTAGCTGGGACTACAGGTGTGTGCCACCACGCCCAGCTAATTTTTTGTATTTTTAGTAGAGACAAGGTTTCACCGTGTTAGCCAGGATGGTCTCGATCTCCTGACCTTGTGATCCACCCACCTTGACCTCCTAAAGTGCTGGGATTACAGGCGTGAACCACTGTGCCTGACCACTGAGCTTCTTTTTTAAAAAAAAAATTATTTTTTAATTTTTTTTATGGGCAGCCCCTGAACGAGAGTAGGTTCAGAGAGATTCCCTGAGCTTCTTAACAGATGTCATGAATCATTTAAGGAAGGAGAGTATCAAAGGCCAGGCGCCTGGTGGCTCACACCTGTAATCCCAGCACTTTGGGAGGCTGAAGTGGGCGGATGACTTGAGGTCAGGAGTTTGAGACCAGCCTGACCAGCGTGGTGAAACCCATCTCTACTAAAAATACAAAATTAGCTAGTTGTGGTGGTGCACACCTGTAATCTCAGCTACTCAGGAGGCTGAGGCAGGAGAATCGTTTGAACCCGGCAGGCAGAGGTTGCAATGAGCCGAGATTGAGGATCAATTGAGGTCAAAAGTTCAAGACCAGCCGGACCAGCATGGTGAAACCCCGTCTCTGCTAAAAATACAAAATTAGCTGGGGGTGGTGGTGCACACCTATAATCCCAGCTACTTGGGAGGCTGAGGCAGGAGAATTGCTTGAACCCGGGATGCGGAGGTTGCAGTGAGCCGAGATTGTGCCATTGCACTGCAGCCTGTGCTACAAGAGTGAAACTCTGTCTCAAAAAAACAAAAACAAGGAGAGTATGATTTTGAGTGTGAGAAATGTGAGACATGGCCAAGTGTTACAGAAGAAAAAAATGCTGTACTGGAGTCAGGAGTGGCCGTTCTCATTTCAGCTTTGCTCCTGCACCATATGTGACTCTAGACAAGTCACTTTTTTCCCAGCTTCGCTTTCCTGACCTTCAAAATGATGGGATTGAACCACACCCTCTCCGGCATGGGCAAGAAGCCTCTTCCAGGTCCCAGAGACTATGCTGCTATCTTCAAATCTGACTGGTAGAAAAATGGGCAGTTTTTCTTTACTTTCCACTTTGGGGATACCCAAAAAAGACCCAAGAGTTGCAGAGAAAAAGTGCTTGGGGGAAGTCACTCTTCACCTAATCTAGTTTTAGGTAAAACTGCCTCCCGTGGAATGCCAGGTGAATGATTAAAACGTGAGTAGGCATTGTTCTCGCTTGTTTCATGGTACAGGCATTTAATCCCAACATCGCTGTGTGAAACGTACTCCTGTTTGCACAGGGGAGCCCCATACGTTTTTAATTCTTCTGTGGGAAACAAAGGCCCTCATTCACTAAACAGTAACTCAAGAGGGTCGTTTCTGCTCTTACCAGTCAAAAAATGTTGTCTGGCCACAAGATCTCATCATCGAACTCAAGAGGCAAAAGAAAGCTCTTTTTACACTGGGTCTCTTTGATAGTGGTCAAGCTCGTGTTTGCATTTTCTTCTTTATGAATAAGGTCTTAGGTTTATTTTATAGGGAAATAAATCTAGCCAGAGGTTCTAATGACAAGATAATGACCAGAAGAGGACTCTAATTGTTGCAAAAGGGTTTGTGTTATGAAAAACAAAGCAACTTTGCCATTTGTTTTTGAAATAAAGCCTTTGGCAGCTCCCTTCAATGATTAGCTGAGAAGTGACTTCACACATCCATAGGACAAATTTCTATCTAATTTAAAAAGTTCCCAGAGAGCATGCCTTTCATTCCCAAAGGAGCTCACAGAAGACAGCTAATTTATGCCCCAAGAGTTGTGAGAGGAATTTAGACATGGAAGACAACTATGTCTTCTTCGAGTGGCTTCTGAAATACATCAGATGGGGTAACACTCCCAGATAAGACCATACCAGGAAACGTTTGTTGTCAGGTCTTCTTGTCTCATCCATTCATACACAGATACCTGTTTGATTCACGCTGATTAGTCTGCAAAACACTGGAGGGTGGGGCAGGATGAGCACACCTAGAAACTGGAAACTTCTTCCCTGCCCTCCACCCACTTGCAATTTTGTCAGGAAATCAGCTGACCACATAGTAGCCTGAAATACAATGCAGAATACAATAAGGCCTTGAAAGGCCTCAGAACGAATAATTACAAGAATTCCAAGCAGAGAGTAATCACTGCTCATTGGAGCTTCGAGGAAGAAAACATCGGTGGGCCCAGAAGAATCTGGACGGCTTTGTCCTCTAGAACCTTCCACAATGATGGAAAAAGTCTCTATCTGCTCTGAACAATTTGCTGGCCATTAGTCAGGTGTGGCTGTTGAACATTTGAAACGTAGCTAGTGTGACTGAAGAACTGAATTGTATCTTTTATTTAATTTTTTAAATTTTATTGTGGTAAAATACGCGTAACATAAAATTTACCATTTTAACCATCCTTAAAACGTACAATTCATTGGCATTAAGTATACCCACAAAGTTGCGCAACCATCACCATTACCCATTTCTAGAATGTTTTCAACATCCCAAATTGAAACTTTTGGCTTCACTGCACACATTGGTAGAAGAATTGTCTTGGGCCACACATAAAATACACTAACACTAATGATAGCTGATGAGCTTTAAAAAAAAAAAACCTCATAATGTTTGAAGAAAGTTAACAAATTTGTATTGGGCCATATTCAAAGCCGTCCTGGGCCTCGGGTTGGACAAGCTTGTCATTAAACAACTTTCCATTCCTCCTACGCCCAGACCCTGGAAACGCTGGTCTACTTTCTCTCTCTCTTTGAGTATATGAATTTGCCTATTCTAGGTAGCTCAGATAAGTGAAATCACATAGTATTTGTCCCTTTGTGTCTGGCTTATTTTACTTATTAAGCTGTTTTCAAGGTTCATCTGCTTGTAGTATTCAAATGTCCTTCCTTTCTGAGGCTGAATAATAATTTATTGATGTATTTACCACATTTTATCTATTCATTGATTGATATTTTATTTAACTTTAACTAACTTTAAATAGCCAAATGTGGATTCTGTCTACTATATTGAATGCTGCAGATTTGTAGGATTTGGGCACTGTTGTGTGTTAGGAGTACGTGTGAACGAGAGGGGTGTGTGTGTGAGTGTGCACACTACGTTGAAGAGGTGGTGTGGAAATCAGGAGAATTCAAAGGGAAGAAATCCCAGTGAGCACAGGTGCAGAGAGGAGGGACCTTTTGGAAAAGAGTAAGGAATATGGCGGCTGAAACAGAAGGTATGTTAAGCGAGGTAGAAAATATGGCTGGAAAGAGAAGCTTTCCGAGAGCATAAATAGTCTTGAATGCAACGTTTAAATTATTTCAAAATGAACTTACCTTCAGCTGTAAAATTGCAATGTTATGTACTTGTTTAAATCCTTCAAAGCATCATTCCTGCTATCATTTTATGAAGAATAAAAACCAAATGTTGGACAAATACCTGCAGGACTCCATTTGAGAGAAAAAAAAAAAATGTGCGTAAGATTTCCAGTCTAGAAAGCAGATGAATTAGACAGATATTGTTAAACTTGTAGGGAAAAAAATACTCCCTTCATGGAAGGATTTACTGGAGACTCTTCCTTTACAGAATGTGCTCCCTTAGGGTACTAAAAATAGGATTTGATTTACTTTAAAAATGCATTTACAACTCTTCCAGGCCCATCTTGACAGCACTAAACAAAGCCCGCCTGTAGAACTGTTGCTCTGTGTGGGGCTAAAACACAATGTAATGGTCACAGTTTTTCTCCAGCTTGGTTGAAACAGCGAAGAATAGTGGAAAGAGCTCAGGATTTCAAGTCAAGACATCTTCCTAAGGAAAGTGATTGAATTTCTTTGAAATATGGTTTTCTTATCTGTCAAATGGAAAAATTCCGAGCAATCTTTCAGACCTTTATATAAATTGCCTCGCCCAACATCTGGAAGGTTATAGGAACACCAAAAAGGGGTGGGAGAGGGGAGTCTTGGCAGTTATATCATTTTCAAAACAACTAAAGACAGGTCAAAATGGACAAAATGTTGCCAGGAGTCAGGGCATCTTATGAGATATGACAATGGTGAAAAGAGATAACAGGCCTGCCAGGCAGGAGGACCAAAGTTTCAGATCTGCCAACGAGCTGAGACCAAAATAGCAAGAAGATTCAAGATGCAGATCAAGATAAAGCAAAGTCTTATTGTCTCCATTTGACAAATGGTGGAAACTGAGTCGCAGAGAGTTTCCTTAGTTTCCCCTAAAGTGATATATACAGTTAGTGGCTAGAACAGCAACTGAAACCCATCCCCTGTGAATGGAGCAGAATGAATGTCCCTTCCACCTCACCATGCCCAGCTTAACTCTGCCACTACATGTGACAGTGAGCACTCAGTAACTGGCTAATGGCAGGTTCATGAGAGGCTCCAGGGCCCTGAGGAGACACAAATGCGGCAGGCTGAGCAACAAAGGGCTACTCCAAACTTTTAAAGTTTTGGCTGTATTTCTAAGGGACATCAGAGACTGCAACATCTCGATATACTGAAGATGTAAAAACGGATGCTCAGGGCCGGGCACGGTGGCTCACGCCTGTAATCCCAACACTTTGGGAGGCCAAGGTGGGTGGATCACCTGAGGTCAGGAGTTCGTGACCAGCCTGGCCAACATAGTGAAACCCTGTCTCTACTAAAAATACAAAAATCAGCCTGGTGTGGTGGTGAGCGCCTGTAATCTCACCTACTGGGAGGCCGAGGCAGGAGAATCGCTTAAACCTGGGAGGCGGAGTTCACAGTGAGCTAAGATCATGCCACAGCACGCCAGCCTGGGTGACAAATAGAGACCCTGTCTCAAAAACAAAACAAAACAAAAAAACAACAACCAAAAAAACCTGACTCTCAGAGATAGGAAGTGACCAGCCTACCACTGGCAAACCACTGGCAAAACAGAAATTCTTTCCTTTACTTTCCCATACTCTTTCCTCTGCTACACCACCCAGGAAATGCAGAGGTGAGTTTTTTCTCTACTTAGTGTAGGTCAAAGCCCCTTCTCGTGTCTCTCTGTAAGCAAGTCTTTCAATGGGCATGATTGCTTTCAACAGAAGCATCTCACAGTTTTTCCAGCAACGCTTACCTTCTCTCCTGTTTCCAGAACCCACTGGACTCATTGTGGAGAAAACTACAAAGTGAGCCCTGAATGGGGACTATGATGGCAGAAGCCAAATATTAGCTGAAAACAACATATGTATGAAATAACCCAGAAAAATTATGGAGAAATACACAGATAAAGGAGTTTCAAAGAATAACAATGTTTTGCTAACAATACCAGTAGATCACAGATCACAACTGTGTGTGTGTGTTGGCAATCATCATTGCATTTGCATAGTATTTTACAAATGTTAAAGCATTATTATATCCACCCTATCATTTGTTCCATACAATGCATTGATATCCACAGAACATTCTAATATTCCTTTTTTCAAAAACCTGAGCCCCAAATTAGTCCCATTTTCCATCCTTCTCTACCTTTATATAACCTGCAGTTTCCATGCAAACAAGAGTTGCTTAAATATCTCCAAACCTTTGTTTGTACTTTTCCTGCTTTCTGAAGCGTCTCTGCTTTTTTGTGTTTGTTTTTGTTTCTGAGACAGAGTCTCGCTGTGTTACCCAGGCTGGAGTGCAGCAGCACGATCATGGCTTACGGCAGTCACAATCTCCCAGGCTTAATGGATCCTCCCACTTTAGCCTCCCAAGTAGCTGGAACTACAGGCACACACCACCAGGCTCGGCTCATTTTTTTGTTTTTTGTAGATGGGGTCTCGCCATGTTGCCCAGGCTGGCCTTGAACTCCTGGCTCAAGGGATCCACCCACCTTGGTCTCCCGAGGTCCTAGGATTGTAGGCATGAGCCACTACACCCAGCCTAGAATGCTTTTGTTTGATATTGCTTTTCCAAACCTGAATATCTCCTATCTGTAAACACTCAGCTCAGTGCTGCTTTCTCCAGGGAGTTCTCCCTCACACTTGCTGCCTGCAAAGTCTGTACTCCCAGACCTTCAGGGAAGGGTTCATGCTGGACTCATCTCTGCATCCCCCATGCCCAGTGCAGTGGTTGGCATGGACAGGTGTGCCCCAGGGCAAGGGCTGATGAGGAAAGCAAGTCCCAGAGGGGCTTGGTGGCCTGCTTGGCCACTGAAGCTGAATTCACCACAGAACGTGGGTTAAGACCCATATATCTTGACTCCTAAACCAACGCAGGGCTTGAACAGCTTTGCCAAAAGCACAGAGTGGGTTGCCATCCAGAATCAGGGTCCTGCCTGGTGCGCTGCTGGAGATCTCTGCATAGGGAATTCCTTCTTCCCTCCTGACCCTAGTGGGTCCTGAGCCCTCCCCACCAGCCCCCTCTGCAGTGGGGCCCATAGCACACAAAGGTGCTATTTCCTCTCCTCTCTCCTTAGCAGAGGAACAGCATTAAAGGAATCTGGAAGCCTATGAGTGAGCGTGTCTTTTCTGCTGTATCAGTTTCTAATTGGGCAGGGGAAGGGTCACGGAGGATGTCTGGGGTACACTTTCACTCCTGGCTTGGATTTCATTTTTGTTTCCTTCCTCATTCCCAATAGCTCCTCCAGCGCCCCGTCATAAAGTTGTGGGGCTTTTAGAATTATTTATAATCTCATTTTAAGTTGACGTGAACTCTTAAAAGCCTCCAATTCCCCCATTGTATTTATTTAGGCACAGGTAATATCATAATCCACAGTGATGCATTACAAGACAAAATAATTGTCTTGTAAATATGGGTCTGATGAATCCTAATTGGTTCCTGGGTTACTTGAAGGGAAAATCATTTTGGTTGAGTGGTGATGTTGTGATGTTCTTCAAACCACTGACAATACATGTTCAACACCCATGTGAAGCCTCTGGAGGACCTGAAGATGGCTAGTGTAGCATCCCTGTGCTTCCAGGAGCCCCGAGTGGAGAGTGAGAAACAGAGGACAAGTACAGCTACCGTGACACTAAGGAGTTGTAAAAAGGACACGAACAAGAGAAGCACTCATTTGGACTGAAGGAAGCTGTGCTTGAGCGAAACCTTGACGTGAGATTAAACTTGGCCAGATGAAGATGAAAGAGAAGAGAGAAAGAGCATCGGGGCAGCAAGGGACAAAAGTGTGGGGAGACTGGACGGGACCTGGGAATAGCACAGGGAAACAGGACAGGAAATTGAAAGGAAAGACAAAGAGAAAGAAAAGACGAAGGCTTTCAAGGTTAGTGAGAGCTGAGAAACACCCTTTCTGTCCACTCTAGCCAGACCTTGTTTTATTGCACTTCATTAAATTTCACAGATACTTCATGCTTTACAAATTGAAGGTTTGTGGCGGCTCTGCATGGAGCAGGTCTATGGACCCCATTCTTCCAACAGCATGTGCTCACTTCATGTCTTTGTGTCATATTTTGGTATTACTTTAAATATTATCCAAAAAAATCTAACCCTATTTCAAACTTTTCCATTACTATTATAACTGTTATGGTGATTTGTGATCAGGGATTTTTTTTTTTTTTTTTTTGAGACAGAATTTCACTCTGTTGCCCAGGCTGGAGTGCAGTGGCACGATTTCAGCTCACTGCCAACCTCTACCTCCCAGGTTCAAGTGATTCTCGTGCCTCAGCCTCCCGAGTAGCTGGGATTACAGGCGCCCGCCACCATGCCCAGCTAATTTTTGTAGTTTTAGTAGAGACAGGGTTTCACCACGTTGGCCAGGCTGGTCTCGAACTCCTGACCTCAGGTGATCCGCCTGCCTCAGCCTCCCAAAGTGCTGGGGTTACAGATGTGAGCAACCCTACCCAGCCAGGGATCTGATGTTATTGTTGTAATTGTTTTGGGGTGCCACAAGCCATGCCCATATGAGATGGCAAACTTAATTGATAAGCATGTTCTGACCACTCTGCTGACCAGCCATTCTCTGTCTCTCTCCCTCTCTTCAGGCCTCCCTATTCTCTGAGACACAACAGTATCAAAATGAGACCAACTAATAACCCACAATGACCTGGAAGCATTCAAGTGAAAGGAAGTCACATATCTTTCCATTTAAGTCAAAAGCTAGAAATGATTAAGTTTAGTGAGGCAAGTATGTTGAAAGCCGAGATAGGCGAAAAGCTAGACCCTTTGCACCAAATAGTTAAACCAGATGAGAATGCAAAGCAAAAGTTTTTGAAGGAAATTAAAAGAGCTACTCCAGTGAACACATGAATGATAAGAAGGCTAAACAGCCTTATTGCTGATATGGGGAAAGTTTTAGTGGTTTGGATAGAAGATTAAACCAGCCACAACATTCCTTTAAATCAAAACCTAAACCAGAGCAAGGCCCTAACTCTCTTCAATTCTATGAAGGCTGAGAGGGGTGAGACAACTGCAAACAAAAGTTGGAAGAGATTAAAGAAAGGAGCCGTCTCCATAACATAAATGTGCAAGGAGAAACAGCAATTGCTGATAGAGAAGCTGCAGCAAGTTCTCCAGAAGATCTAGCTAAGATCATTGATGAAGGGGGCTACACTAAACCCCATATTTTCCATGTAGGCAAAAGAGCCTTCTATGGGAGAAGATGGTCATGGACATTTTCGCCATCCATCTAAGGAGAAATTTTTTTTTTTTTTTTTTTTTTTGAGACAGAGTCTCGCTCTGTCGCCCAGGCTGGAGTGCAGTGGCGCAATCTCGGCTCACTGCAAGCTCCGCCTCCTGGGTTCACGCCATTCTCCTGCCTCAGCCTCTCCGAGTAGCTGGGACTACAGGCGCCCGCCACCACGCACGGCTAATTTTTTTGTATTTTTAGTAGAGACGGGGTTTCACCGTGGTCTCGATCTCCTGACCTCGTGATCCGCCCGCCTCGGCCTCCCAAAGTGCTGGGATTACAAGCATGAGCCCCCGCGTCCGGCCCTAAGGAGAAATTGATATGATATGCTAAGTCCACAATTATCACCTAAAACTTTCATTACACCTTACAGATGGAGAAAAAGAAACATGGAGAAATGATGATAGCTGTGATGCCAAAGCTAGAAAGAGGCAGGGTGGGGACTCAGTTGCAGGCTCCAGAGCCTGTGACCCACCTGCCAGACTATGCATTGACTCTACCTAGAGAAGCCTTCTTTGGTCGTCCCGACCCAGACCGGAGTTCATGGGGATCAGTTGCACCTGGGAGGCCAGTAGGTAAAAGAAAGGCAGGAACCAGGGCAGATTCCTTGAGAAAACCCCAACAACGGGGGTGAAATCTCCCTGGGCATGGGCTGAGGCTCACTGTGAACCTGGGCCTGCCACTGGCTCCCAAAAGTCACATGACCTATCTGCACCTGGGTGTCCTTAACTGTGGCATGCAGAGTAAATCCCATCCTGCTGGCCACAAAGTGGCACAGTAAGGATCAGGAGCCATTTGATGTCAGAAAGGCTTTTGCAAAGGGGAAAGCCCCGTACAAATGCGAGGAGTTGTTCAAACAGGGAAAAAAAATAAAACAGTAGAGTTTCAGTGAGATCCTCCTCCCTTTGGTCCCCCCGCCCCGCCCCGGGAACATGACTACTTCAATCAAACACATTTCTGGGTAAAACAGTGCATGTTTCAGATTCTGTAATGACGAATTTGCAACCTCGTTTAACCACTCTTGAAAAAGACCGTGCCCAACACAGACTCACCTGGTTTCTTTGTGGGAGGAATCCAAAGACACATTGTGCATTGTTCTAGTTCCAGGCTCCAGCTACCCTTTTGCTCCACTCCCCTTCCCAGGCACCCTGTTCCTACCATCCTCCAAGTTCGCCAGCAGTCAAGGTAGAGACCTCTTGTTAAACAGAACATGCTCTATTTCAAGGTATGCAGACCGCTTAGTTGCACATGGTATGAGTCATGATTCACAGCTCCAAAAAAGAATCAAAAGAATTCATTAAAACAGTAGAAAATGTCACATCCAGCATCTGTAATGTTTCCTCTCTCATCTGGGGACCCAGGTACGGAGGGGCAAGAGAAGTGCCTGCACATAGGCCCATCAGCCATCCTTCCTAGGCCCAGGGATTGGGAAGGCCGGGGTATGAGGCAAGTTGGGACAGTTGATAAAGAGGGAAGATGTTAGAGGGAAATACTCCCTACTCTGTCTCACCCAGGACTTTTTGAAGTTCTCAATAGATTTTGACTGAAAGGGAAGTCTAGCTAACTCTCTAGTCCAAGAAGCATTTAAACAAAGAGAGGCTGAGAGCAAGAGAATGCATGCTGGCCAGTGATGGCTGTTGCTGAAGAGACCCAGCTTATGGCCAGGGCTGGATCTCCAGTTTGAGTGATTTATGCAAAATAAGAAAGCAGGCCGGGTGCAGTGGCTCATGCCTGTAATCTCAGCACTTTGGGAGGCCAAGGTGGGCGGATCACCTGAGGTCAGGAGTTTGAGACCAGCCTGGCCAACATGGCGAAACCCTGTCTCTACTGAAAATACAAAAATTAGCCAGGTGTGGTGGTGGGTGCCCGTAGTCCCAGCCACTCAGGAGGCTGAGGCAGGAGAATCGCTTAAACCCAGGAGGCAGAGGTTGCAGTGAGTCCAGATGGCACTACCGCACTCCAGCCTAAGCAACAGAGAGAGATTCCATCTCAAAAAATAAATAAATAAAAATTTTTTTAAAAAAAGAAGAAAACAGACAGAACACAGGTATGGGTGTCTCTCTTCATAAGGCTGTGGATAGATGGAGAGAGTTGGGGGAAAAGGGGAGAGAGTTAGAGCTGGCGGATTTCACCTCCTGGTAGATTTCGTCCCCTAGTAGATTTAGTCCCACAAATGGTGTTCTTGTAATCTGTGAAACTTGTCTTTCCCATCTTTGTCCCTGTCCCTCTTGAGTCACTGGCCTTCCTATGTAGGATGTCACCCCCATCCGAAGGCTGAGATAGTGGCCCCTTTAATGACAGCCCCATCACCTGTGTCTAATCCACTCACAGCCCTGAACACACTGCATTATAACATTGATTCTGACTTGTCTGTCTCTCCCGGCTAGACTAAGCCCCCTAAAGACAAAGACAGACCTTTGCAACTCTACAGCCCTAGAACTGAGCACAGGGCCTGGCACACAGCAGATGGCCAATAACAATTAGCTGACCTGGCCGGGTGCAGTGGCTCACGCCTGTAATCCCAGCACTTTGGGAGGCCGAGGCGGGTGGATCACGAGGTCAGGAGATCGAGACCATCCTGGCTAACACGGTGAAACCCTGTCTCTACTAAAAATACAAAAAATTAGCCCGGTGCAGTGGTGGGCGCCTGTAGTCCCAGCTACTCGGGAGGCTGAGGCAGGAGAACGGCGTGAACCCGGGAGGCGGAGCTTGTAGTGAGCGGAGATCACACCACTGCACTCCAGCCTGGGCGACAGAGCAAGACCCCGTCTCAAAAAAAAAAAAAAATTAGCTTACCAGAGGCCCCCTGTTATGGAGTTGATTTGCGTCCCCCCGAAAAATATACTGAAGTCCTGACCTCCAGTACCCCAGAATGTCACTTTATTTGGAAATAGCGACGCTGCAGATGAAATTAGTTAAAATGAGGTCAAACTGAAGTAGGGTGAACCTCGATTCCATATAACTGTTGTCCTTTATAATAAAAGGGAATTTTGGACAAAGAGAGAGAAGAGGCCCATGTAAAGACACAGAGATTTAGGGAGAATCGTGTCAAAGGCAGCCATGGAGCACGAAGGATCACCGTCTGTCACCATAAGCTATGGGAGACGCCCAGGACTCTTCCTGTTATGCTCCTCAGAAGGAACCAGCCCTGCTGACAGCTTGAACAGATTTCTAGTCTTCAGAACTGTGAGAAATACATTTCTGCTGCTGTAGGTCCCCAGTTTGCGGTACCTTGTTATGGTGGCCCAAGGGAACAAATACAGCCCTCCACACCCACTGCCTCCACCCCTTTCTGCTACCAGGGGCCTATTCCTCATTGTGTTTTATTGCATAATCTGGGCTGCCAAAGAGGGGCAGGATTTCGTGTTGTTTAATGGGGATGATAATGTTTTCTAATCTAGAATATTTCAGTAGGTGAAATATTGTAGGATGTCATCAGAGTTCAAATCCCACAAGAAGCCGTTTTCAATAGCTAAAAGACCTAAAGAAATGCTCAGTATCTAACAACGGCCAATGCCCGTGTCTGAGGGGCTGGGGATGAAGGGCAGGTTCTCCCTCTTCACCCCCCAGGGGGATTTCCCTGTCTCCCGTCGTGGGCTGGTGCCAGGGCGGGGGTGCCCCCAGTGCTGAGATGACAGGAAGCCGGGTGGCATAATCTGTCCTCCACCTGACAAAAGACAGGAAATCCAGAGCTGAAGGTGGAAAATCTGACCTCAGCTCACCCCTGCATTGTGTTGGGTCCAGAATGAAAAAACGGGCTGCACAAAGGCCTCTAAAGAAAGCGATTAGGGCCTGGCCCCTGTGGCGAGGGAGGGATGAGACACTGTCCCCAGACCGAGCTGCCCCAGCTCGGAAGGGCTGGATGGAGGCCTGGCCACAGTCGAGCAGTCCTCAAGGAAGGCCCACTCGGAAGCCCCAGAGTTCCCTGCGAAGGGCGTCCCACCGCATCAGCTCCTCGGAGAGCGCCTGGGGCCGCCTCCAACCAGACCAGCCTCCTGGGCATGAAGGACAGACTCAGGCCCTAAAGAAGCAGGGAGCACCAGCCTGTCCCAAAACGGGAATACCCTCTACCCACCTCAGAGGGGGATTATGCAAATCAAATGAGCTAATGGATCACAATAATCCCTTCGATTTGTGGGGCACTCTACAGTTTACATAACCCTTGCAGTCCTTTATTTCATTTAATCCTCCTCACCACCTTGTGAGGTTGGAATTTTCACTGCCTTTTACAGATGAGGTCACTGGCTCCAGAGTTCAAATGCCCACAGTGCCCAGAGGCCAGGAAGAGCAAGGTGTATCCACCCCACACACAACTTGTGTTGTGGCTCTGGACCTGGCTTGCCCCGGAGACTAAGCTTGGTGCTTTCCTGAGGACAGGGCTCCCCCGGCTCCTCCGTCTGGGCCTGGGTGCACTCTGCCAAGACAGGGTGGACTTGGATTGAACTGATGACAGGTGAAGCTGCCAGGCAGGTTCTGGGTCCTGAAGGTCTGGCTGTGTCTGCTCAGGTTGATCCTGGACTCTCTTAGTTCTGCTGACTGCATTTTTTTAAATTATAAAAATAATCACTAAAGCCAGGCACAGTGGCTCATGCTTATAATCCCAACAATTTGGGAGGCTGAGGCGGGAAGATCGCTTGAGCTCAGGAGTTTGTGACCAGCTTGGGCAACATGGCAAAACCCCTCTACAAAAATACATTAAAAAAAAAATTATCCAGGTGTAGTGGTGCATGCCCATAGTCCCAGATACTCAGGAGGCTGAGGTGGGAGGATCACTTGAGCGTGGGAGGTGGAGGTTGCCGTGAACAAAGATTGCACCACTGCACTCCAGCCTGGGCGAGACAGTGAGAGTCTGTCTTAAAAAAAAAAAATTACTAACACTTATCAAATATTTATTATGGGCCTTGCCACAGTATTAACTCTTTTACTTCTCACAATAAGCCAAACAGCTAGATGCTTTTTAGGAATTCCTATTTTACCAATGTGGATACTGAGACCTGCAAATAGCAGACACAGCACTAAGTGCTGGAGTCCAGACCTGGGCAGCGTGACTCGAGGGTCCGTGATCTTAAACCATGCCAGGAGTCAGGGCCCAGCCTCCAATTATAGCTGTAAAAACCATTGCACTCCAAAAAATATGTCACAGAGCCACATGGCAGAGGAAACCTGGATCAAACCTGGAAGGAACGAAACTTCAGTTATATCTACAAAATAATGCCCACTACAACAAGTCTCCTTTACCAGAGCTCACAGTCCATTGATAACACATGCTGTTTGATGTGATTGTAGGGCAGGGAGTGTACTTGGCCAGAACCTGCCTCTACCTGGCACCATGTTTAAATCTAGGCACTTGGATCCCTGTATTGACCTGCCTTCAGCCACACCTGGCCCCCAGAAGGCAAGGGGATGTATCTTCCAGGTATAGGATGAAGCTGGTGAAGCGGGAACTATAGGTAAGGTGTGGTGGGCTCCATTTGGGCTCTTTCTCCAGGGCCTAAATATTAGGTCAGCCTCTCTTTCCCTGACAACGCTGCAACATGCCCAGTGGACAGGAGGAAGCAATTCATTTTCCCAAGGGCGGTGCCCAGGTGTCTAAATTGAGTGACCAGGTAGATGGCAATGATAGACACCGATACAGTGAATGACTCAGGAAAGACAGGTTTCAGGAGGAAAATGACGAGTTTAATTTGGACAAGTTGCATATGCGTGCCTTTGGGACATGAGAAAGAATATAATAGGAGCTAGAAATTTGAGACTTAATAAAAACATACAGGATTGGACGTCATGGTTCCCAGCCTTGGTTGCACATTGAAATCACCTGGGAAGTTCAGAAAACTTTCCTTGGTTTGTAGTATGGCCAGGGCACTGGGATTGTTATTGTTATTTATTTATTTATTTTTATTAATTTAACTTTTTAAAAATACTTGAAGTTCTAGGGTACATGTGCACAATGTGCAGATTTGTTACATATGTATACATGTGCCATGTTGGTGTGCTGCACCCATTAACTCATCATTTATATTAGGTATCTCTCCTAATGCTATCCCTCCCTGCTTCCCCCAACCCCACGACAGGCCCCGGTGTGTGATGTTCCCCACCCTGTGTCCAAGTGTTCTCATTGTTCAATTCCCACCTATGAGTGAGAACATGTGGTGTTTGGTTTTCTGTCCTTGTGATAGTTTGCTCAGAATGATGGTTTCCAGCTGCATCCATGTCCCTAAAAGGACATGAACTCATCCTTTTTCATGGCTGCATAGTATTCCATGGTGTATATGTGCTGCATTTTCTTAATCCAGTCTATCGTTGATGGACATTTGGGTTGGTTCCAGGTCTTTGCTATTGTGAATAGTGCCGCAATAAACATATGTGTGCATGTGTCTTTATAGCAGCATGATTTATAATCCTTTGGGTATATACCCAGTAATGGGATGGCTGGGTCAAATGGTATTTCCAGTTCTAGTTCCTTGAGGAATCGCCACACTGACTTCCACAATGGTTGAACTAGTTTACAGTCCCACCAACAGTGTAAAAGTGTTCCTATTTCTCCACATCCTCTCCAGCACCTGTTGTTTCCTGACTTTTTAATGATCACCATTCTAACTGGTGTGAGATGGTATCTCACTGTGGTTTTGATTTGCATTTCTGTGATGGCCAGTGATGATGAGCATTTTTTCGTGTGTCTGTTGGCTGCATAAATGTCTTCTTTTGAGAAGTGTCTGTTCATATCCTTCACCCACTTTTTGTTTGATTTTTTCTTGTAAATTTGTTTAAGTTCTTTGTAGATTCTGGATATTAGCCCTTTGTCAGATGGGTAGATTGTAAAAATTTTCTCCCATTCTGTAGGTTGCCTGTTCATTCTAATGATGGTTTCTTTTGCTGTGCAGAAGCTCTTTAGTTTAATTAGATCCCATTTCTCAATTTTGGCTTTTGTTGCCATTGCTTTTGGTGTTTTAGTCATGAAGTCCTTGCGCATGCCCCATGTCCTGAATAGTATTGCCTAGGTTTTCTTCTAAGGTTTTTATGGTTTTAGATCTAACATTTAAGTCTTTAATCCATCTTGAATTAATTTTTGTATAAGGTGTAAGGAAGGGATCCAGTTTCAGCTTTCTACATGTGGCTAGCCAGTTTTCCCAGCACCATTTATTAAATAGGGAATCCTTTCCCTATTTCTTGTTTTTGTCAGGTTTGTCAAAGATCAGATAGTTGTAGATGTGTGGTATTATTTCTCAGGGCTCTATTCTGTTCCATTGGCCTATTTCTCTGTTTTGGTACCAGTACCATGCTGTTTTGGTTACTGTAGCCTTGTAGTATAGTTTCAAGTCAGGTAGTGTGATGCCTCCAGGTTTGTTCTTTTGGCTTAGGACTGTCTTGGCAATGTGGACTCTTTTTTGGTTCCATATGAACTTTAAAGTAGTTTTTTCCAATTCTGTGAAGAAAGTCATCGATAGCTTGATGGGGATGGCATTGAATCTATAAATTACCTAGGGCAGTATGGCCATTTTCACGATATTGATTCTTCCTATCCAGGAGCATGGAATGTTTTCCATTAGTTTGTGTCCTCTTTTATTTCGTTGAGCAGTGGTTTGTAGTTCTCCTTGAAGAGGTCCTTCACATCCCTCATAAGTTGGATTCCTAGGTATTTTATTTTCTTTGAAGCAATTGTGAATGGGAGTTCACTCATGATTTGGCTCTCTGTTTGTCTGTTATTGGTGTATAGGAATGCTTGTGATTTTTGCACGTTGATTTTGTATCCTGAGACTTTGCTGAAGTTGCTTATCAGCTTAAGGAGATTTTGGGCTGAGACGATGGGGTTTTCTAAATATATAATCATGTCATCTGCAAACAGGGACAATTTGACTTCCTCTTCTCCTAATTGAATACCCTTTTTTTCCTTCTCCTGCCTGATTGCCCTGGCCAGAACTTCCAACGCTATGTTGAATAGGAGTGGTGAGAGAGGGCATCCCTGTCTTGTGCCAGTTTTCAAAGGGAATGCTTCCAGTTTTTGCCCATTCAGTATGATATTGGCTGTGGGTTTGTCATAAATAGCTCTTATTATTTTGAGATACATCCCATCAATACCTAGTTTATTGAGAGTTTTTAGCATGAAGGGCTGTTGAATTTTGTCAAAGGCCTTTTATGCATCTATTCAGATAATCATGTGGTTTTTGTCTTTGGTTCTGTTTATATGCTAGATTACGTTTATTGATTTTTGTATGTTGAGCCAGCCTTGCATCCCAGGGATGAAGCCACATTGATCATAGTGGATAAGCTTTCTGATGGACTGCTGGATTCAGTTTGCCAGTATTTTATTGAGGAGTTTTGCATTGATGTTCATCAGGGATATTTGTCTAAAATTCTCTTTTTTTTGTTGTGTCTCTGCCAGGCTTTGGTATCAGGATGATGTTGGTCTCATAAAATCAGTTAGGGAGGATTCCCTCTTTTTCTATTGATTAGAATAGTTTCAGAAGGAACAGTTCCAGCTCCTCTGTGTACCTCTGGTAGAATTCGGCTGTGAATCTGTCTGGTCCTGGACTTTTTTTGGTTGGTAGGCTATTAATTATTGCCTCAATTTCAAAGCCTGTTATTGGTCTATTCAGGGATTCAACTTCTTCCTGGTTTAGTCTTGGAAGGGTGTATGTGTCGAGGAATTTATCCATTTCTTCTAGATTTTCCAGTTTATTTGTATAGAAGTGTTTATAGTATTCTTTGATGATAGTTTGTATTTCTATGGGATCAGTGGTGATATCCCCTTTATCATTTTTTATTGCACCTATTTGATTCTTCTCTCTTTTCTTCTTTATTAGTCTTGCTAGCGGTCTATCAATTTTGTTGATCTCTTCAAAAAACCAGCTGCTGGATTCATTGATTTTTTGAAGGGTTTTTTGTGTCTCTGTCTCCTTCAGTTCTGCTCTGATCTTAGTTATTTCTTGCCTTCTGCTAGCTTTTGAATGGGTTTGCTCTTGCTTCTCTAGTTCTTTTAATTGTGATGTTAGGGTGTCAATTTTAGATCTTTCCTGCTTTCTCTTGTGGGCATTTAGTGCTATAAATTTCCCTCTACACACTGCTTTAAATGTGTCCCAGAGATTCTGGTATGTTGTGTCTTTGTTCTCATTGGTTTCAAAGAACATCTTTATTTCTGTCTTCATTTCATTATGTACCCAGTAGTCATTCAGGAGTCGGAGTCTTGCTCTGTAGTGCAGGCCAGAGTGCAGTAGGATGGGAGGATCGCTTGAGACCAGCCTGGTCAACATAGCAACAAAGCAAGACTAAACCATATCAAACATCAAACACTCTATATTCAATGTCATGTTAATATGATAGATCTAAAGATCAAATAAGATAGAGTTCTTCTCTAGGAGTTTCATAGACAGTAACAGGTATATATTACAATTATGGTAATTATAGTGTTTATTGTGGAATCTGGAAGGTCTTTTTTATCGTCTCCATTTTAAGGATGATAAAATTGAGGCACAGAAGGTTACATGGGCCAGGTACAGTGGCTCACGCCTGTAATCCCGGCACTTTGGGAGGCTGAGGCAAGCAGACCCCTTGAGGCCAGGAGTTCAAGACCAGCCTGGTCAACATGGTGAAACCCCGTCTCTAATAAAAATACAAAAATTAGCTGGGTGTGGTGGCATGTGCCTGTAGTCCCAGCTAGGAAGGATAAGGCACAAGAATTGCTTGAACCTGGGAAGCATAGGTTGCAGTGAGCCAAGACTGTGCCACTGTACTGTAGCGTGGGTGACACAGCGAGACTGTCTCAAAAAAAAAAAAAGACAGGCTGCTATGTGAACTAATCAGCAGACACTCAAAGGAAAACCTGAGATGGGGAAGAAAAGAGTGGCAAGCGAGTATAAGGAGGGGCATATGAGGTTTCAGTGAATTCCAACATGCAGGTCATGGAAGGCTTTGTGGAAGAGAGAGGTTTTGACCTGAGCCACGAAAAATGGGTAATATTGAGAAAGGAATCGAGGGGGTCAGAGTAGCTTCCAGATAGAGGGGCCAGCAGGAGGAAGAGGTCAGAGACTGCTGAGCGTCTTCACCCTACCATAGAACTAAACCATCAGGCAAGCTTGCAAATGCTGATATTGATAACACATTTCCTGCTTATTTGCTTATAGAAGAGTTTTGAATACAGATGTTCTTCTGAGTACCCTGCATCAAAGTTGCCAATATAATTGTATAGTTTGTGTCTTGCCCAAGTGATTTTCTACTGACGGGGCAAGAAAGGAAGCTAAAATCCAGCTGCACCCTATTTGCCAACTGTGAATACCTACTGGAGCCGCAGCTGCCTGTAGCAGAGAGGAAGCCCTTTTCTAATTCAAGCAAAAGTGCTTCATAGACTATTAGTAGCACTGCAGGTCAGGAGAAATGAGGAATCCAGAGCATTGAAAACAATTAGTTTTTCTCAGATTCTAAGTGTCAACTGATATCCCCAAATTGGCCCACTTTGGATAAGCCAAAAAAAAAATCAGTCGAATTTAAACTAGGCAAACCTTAGGATTTATATGGACACATCCTGAGTGCATTAAATCGTTGTTTTATGTATTTATTTATTTATTCATTTATTTTATTTATTTTTTTGAGATGGAGTTTCACTCTTGTTGCCCAGGCTAGAGTGCAATGGCATGATCTTGGCTCACCACAACCTCTGCTTCCGGGGTTCAAGCAGTTCTACTGCCTCAACCTCCCGAGTAGCTGGGATTACAGGCATGCGCCACCACACTGGCTAATTTTGTATTTTTAGTAGAGACGGAGTTTCTCCATGTTGGTCAGGCTGGTCTCAAACTCCCGGCCTCAGGTGATCCACCCGCCTCAACCTCCCAAAGTGCTGGGATTCGCCCATGCCTGTTTATTTATTTATTTTTCAGACAGAGTTTTGCTCTGTCACCAGGCTGGAGTGCAGTGGTGCGATCTCTGCTTACTGCAACCTCTGCCCCCCAGGTTCAAGTGATTATCCTGCCTCAGCCTCCCAAGTAGTTGAAACTACAGGCGCGTGCCACCACGCCCAGCTAATTTTTGTATTTTTAGTAGAGATGGGGTTTCACCATGTTTAGCCAGGATGGTCTCCATATGCTGACCGTGTGATCCATCTGCCTCAGCCTCCCAAAGTGCTGGGATTACCAACATGAGCCACAGCACCCAGCTAAATGATTGCTTTATTGTTGGTTTGTTTGTTTGAGACAGAGTCTAGCTCTGTTGCCCAGACTGGAGTGCAGTGGCACAATCTCGACTCACTGCAACCTCAGCATCCCAGGTTCAAGCAATTCTCATGCTTCATCCTCCCAAGTAGCTGGGATTACAGGCATGCACCACCACACCTGGCTAATTTTTCTGTATTTTTAGTAGAGACGGGGTTTCACCATGTTGGCCAGGCTGGTCTTGAACTCCTGGCCCCAAGTGATCCACCTGCCCCGGCCTCCCAAATTGCTAGGATTACAGGCATGAGACACCATGTCCAGCCGTAAATCATTGTTTTAATTATTATCATCTCATTTTAGTTTGGGGACATCACAATGTTAATGCCAGGAAAGACAGGCCCAGTCATCAGATGTGTAGGAAGGTTCTTTCTTTTACCTGTGTTAGAGATTTAGTGAGCAGAAGTCTTCAGATTACTGGAACTGAAAAGGACCTCAGACATGATACTATCCAAAACTCTCATTTTGCAGATGGATAGAGAAAAGCCTAGTCAATCATTCACTCATCACTTGCTGCTTGCAAGTGATGCAATTCTAGAAGATGCAGAATACACAAAGATTCTAGAGGATGCAGAATACACAAAGATGAGACAGCTCCTCACTCCTGGTAACAGATAAGACCCAAATACAATTCCTTATTATACATAATAGAAAGTAATTAATGATCTTATAAAGATACAAAATAAGTGGGCATATCCATAATGGTTTGTGTGTATATGAAAAAATCTAGAAAGAAATGCACCAAAATTTCAGTAGTGCTATCTCTGAAAGGTGGGTTACCAAAGGTGTTTTTCTTTCTACTTTTTCTTTTTTTTTGGAGACAAGAGTCTCACTCTGTCACCAATGCTAGAGTGCAGTGACGCAATCTCAGCTCACTGCAACCTCCGCCTCCTGGGTTCAAGAGATTCTCCTGCGTCAGCCTCCGGAGTAGCTGGGATTACAGACACCCACCAGCTAATTTTTGTATTTTTAATAGAGAGGGCTTTTGCCATGTTGGCCAGGCTGGTCTCCAACTCCTGGCTTCAAGTGATCCACCTACCTTGGCCTCCCACAGTGCTGGGATTACAGGAATGAGCCACCACGCCTGGCCTATATTTTTCTTTCATCTTTATACCTTTCTTGACTATATAATTTTTTTCATAAAGATCTTGATAGGAAGGGAGGGATTATTTACATTTTTCAAACACAAAAATATGTAGACAAAGCTCTGGGTAAGGTTAGAGGCAAGAGAACAAGCTTTCTGCAGCAGGGAGTCTGGAGGTTTTGTGCAGAAGGTTCCCCTGAGCTGCTTCCTGGAAGACAGGTGGGCTTTGGACCTATGAGACCAGGGAGATGGATAGAGGAAAGAGAGAAAGCATGGGATGGGCAGATGCTTGAGGTGGAAGAAACTTTCAGTGGTGGCCTCACTGAGCCAGGACCCACCCACCGCCCCCAGAGACCTAGGTCTGGGCTCTCCCCCCATCCCCAGGAGTGCTGGATCAGCACCCGTGCAAAGCAGGTGCATGGTTACTTGTTACCAAGGCTGATGCACAGATGGAACACTTCGAATTGATTAAATACGTCTATTGAGTGTCAATTTCTCCCAAAACCACAAGGAACTTCATCATGTTTCCTGTCCTGGGACACCATGGATGATTCCCCATTGCCTGGAAATGATCCTTAGACTCAATCCATCTGTCTCACCTCATGCTCCAGAATGCACTTGAGCCCTGAACATGCCATGCCTATCCACGCACCTAGGTTCAGGCTGCCCCTCAGCCCACAGGCTTCTCTTGTTTCTCCATCCAGCCAGTCCTTCTGCCTCCGTCAAGGCCACTTCACATATTATCCCAACCAGAGACGGCTCCTCTGGCCTCCTATCCCACTTCCCATGCTCCCTCCTTACCTAGGTGATGCTCAGAGTCATCTGCACTCCTGGCTCTTCCCCCTCCTTCCTCCATCTCATCCACACACATATAATCTGCACTTCTAGAAGGACTGGATGGAATAGCATGGAGTTTTACATCTTGCTGTGAAGCCCTCTGGAAACCTCTACCAAGGGGAAGTATTATATGGCTCAGGAGAATTTAGGGATTCTGGCATTCATAAAATTTACCATTTTATTTTATTTTATTCATTTATTGAGATGGAATGTCCCTTTTCTTGCCCAGACTGGAGTGCAATGGCGCAGTCTCGCTCACTGCAACCTCCGCCTCCCAGGTTCAAGCGATTCTCCTGTCTCAGTCTTCCAAGTAGCTGGGATTACAAGTGCCCGCCACCACACTCGGCTAATTTTTGTATTTTTAGTAGAGACGGGGTTTCACCATGTAGGCCAGGCTGGTCTCAAACTCCTGACCTCAGGCGATCCTCCCACCTTGGCCTCCCAAAGTGTTGGGATTACAGGAGTGAGCCACCTCACCCAGCCAAATTGACCATTCTAATTCAAAGAAATCAAAACAAAATTGCGTTTCTTTGATCATGCATTGAGGTATCATCTTATGGGTGGGTGGGGAGCAGGGCATGCTCGGAGCTCTGCACCTGTGGAAAGCACCCCCTGCCCCCAAAAACTGCTGCGTTCTCCACCAGGATAGCTGTATGAAGTAGACTCCTCCAGGGCTCTCCCTCAACACCCCCATAAGGGTGTCCATCTGCATGTTGAAGAATCCCTACAACAAACTCTCATTCCCAAACTCCAGGCCCTTTGACCCTTCTCTTAATAATATGCACATGTCATTAACATGACAGATCCTATCCCCTTCAGGGGGCCCTGGAGCTGGGGAGCATCTTCAACTGTGTACTTCATACTCCTTAAATAGGATTTTCAGGATATATAAGCTGTTGTTGGCTGGGAGTTAACAGCAGGGTTTCTCCCAAAAGCTAAATATATGTAAACACTTCTTTTAAAGGTCCCTAAAAGGTCCACTTGACTTTCCATCCTGTCCTTTTTGTGAAGAAACACACCTTCAAAGCCTGAGGAATGTCATCCCTCCACCCTCAACAACAGATGCCAAAATGCTTTCACAGTGCCAAAGCGAAGCAAAAACCCACCGCAGGGAGCAGTTAAGCTAATGGAATGTGCTAACAGCAATATTATCCCAGCGCCCTCAACCCAGGAAAACAAGGTCCGAACCCATTTCTAGGCACCTGAACTTGCAGCTTCTCTGATGAAATGAGGCCCGACTACCTACAGAATCTTGGGGAGGATTTTCTTCTGGGTGCTTCCCTGGCTTCTCCCTAGACAAGCCCGCACCCAGAGAGCTTTAGGGAGGCCACTGCTCTCACTGCCTACGAGGGGATTAGATTTATTTATTTATTGTTGCTGTTTTGTTTTGTTTTGAGACAGAGTCTAGCTCTGTTGCCCAGGCTGGAGTGCAGTGGTGGGATCTCAGCTCACTGCAACCTCTGCCTCCGGGATTCAAGCGATTCTCCTGCCTCAGCCTCCCAAGTAGCTGGGAGTCCAGGCCCATGCCACCATGCCCGACTAATTTTTGTATTTTTGTAGAGATGGGGTTTCGCCATATTGACCAGGCTGGTCTCGAACTCCTGACCTCAAGTGATCCACCCACCTCGGCCTCCCAAAGTGCTGGGATTACAGGCGTGAGCCACCCTGCCAGGCCAATTGTTATATTAATTTGAAAACTGCTCCTTTTGGCTCCTTGCAAAGACCTGAATGAAGAATAAAGAGCAAAGCCAGTATCACAATGCCTCCAAGATGTAATATTTGTCATTCATCAGAAGGAATAGAGTGGGGGGCGGTCAGTGGAATTCTGGTCCCTGGCATTTGTGCAGGACCTGCCACCTTTGCACTCATTATTTCCTGGGAGGCCAACAGCATCTCAAAAGGAAAAGAGAGATTTTCCCTCTCTTGCCATCTCAGGTGCTCTGAGTCACTCAACGAGGTTTCCAGAGCTCAGATCCTTGTGGTCTAACACCAAGACAATGTTCTTTCCAGGCTTGCCTGGGAAGGAGCACAGGTCTGTACACAGCTTGGCTGACCCTTCCACACTGCAGCATGTTGGAGCCCTTGGCTGCCTGTGCTGTAGAGTTTCAGCCTGGGTCTCCAAGCCAGCCACAGGGAGCCTTGTGAAGCAGGTTAAACTGTGGTGAGAAAAAGCAAACCCTGAAGAAAGGGAAGAATTGGGGGGGCGGGGTGGGGGGGGGGGGTTGAAAGGCTTTTTTTCCGATTTGCCAGAGACTGACAGAGGACACAGGACTTCCCAGTTTTGTTTTTGTTTTTGTTTTTGTTTGAGATGGAGTCTCGCTCTGTCACTCAGCCTGGAGTGCAGTGGCGCGATCTCAGTTCACTGCAACCTCCGCCTCTTGGGTTCAAGCAATTCTCCTGCCTCAGCCTCCCAAGTAGCTGGGGTTACAGGCGCATGCCACCATCCCCGGCTAATTATTATATTATTAGTAGAGATGGAGTTTCACCATGTTGGCCAGGCTGATCTGGAACTCCTGACCTCAGGTGATCCGCCCGCTTCGGCCTCCCAAAGTGCTGGGATTACAGGCGTGAGCTACCGCGCCCAGCCTGACATTCCATTTTAAAACCAGGACAGTCACGGGCAAACTGGGACAAGTCAGTCACCCTAGGTAAAGAGGAAGAGAAACAACATCCCTGCAAAGAGACTCCTCCCCCTCAAATGAAGACACTGTGGAGAGAGCACTTGAATGTCAACGAACATCGTATCATATATGCATTTCACGGCAATTTCCACTCCAGTTACCCAGGCCTCAGCATCCCATGCCTCCAGTAAAGCTGGGGCTTGATGTGCACTTGAGCTAAATGCTGTTTCTTTTCTCCAACATTTGCACCTTGTGGCTCATCACGGTGGGCAAGTCCTCACGTCGCTGCCCAGCCAGCAGGACCAGTTGCCATAGGCAAGAAGGCCGCCTCCACACAGTTGACACGAGCTGCAGCAGGAAACTGACGTGCACATTTGTTACCCAGAGGAATTATCAAGTGAGGTAACACTCCAGGAGAAATAACCTCCCAGAAGTGTTCAACAGAATGTACTCACAGCCAGCCCGGAAGTTTATAGTTGAACCCATCCAAGAAAACCTCTGAGTTCATCATTTTAGTGAGATGTTTGAGGGAGAGGGCTGCTGGTAGAAAGACGATTTTCCCTCAAAACAGACTATAAAATATTATTTCAGCAAATTCAGAAGAAGGACCAACTTGGGATGAAAACGATATTTCTTTTGAAACCCAAACGTAATTAAACTATTTATAATAATAAACTCAGGTCTCAATTCTGCCCTCTTTACCAACAAAAATGCATCTAACTAAAGCTTCCTTGGTTTCAAATCTCTAGTTTAAATTCCTTGTTCTTCCTGGCTTTATGCCAAAGAAAAGTGGCTAAACCAACCCAAGCAAAAACTCAGGGTGTTAGATATCTCTTGCCATATTCTATTTCATTCGAGTAACCAAATTAAAAACCAGATTAATCATAGTTTTCCCTAGTTCCAGATGAGACAAGCCAGAGTAACCAGTTTGTCTGCACACACTGAATCTCTCTATCTGGCTTTGAACAATCAGTCAAGTCTTTTCACTGGTTATCATTATTTAACAAACATTATGAAGCAGCTATTATGAGCATAGCTGTGTTCTAGGTAGAGGGGAGCACCCAGAGGTATGCTAATTTTCTTTAAAGGAGTTTCCTACCTGGGGAAACCCACTTAGAGATTAATCCAGAAAGCAAACAGTGGAATGGGTGGGCCGTGCTGGACAAGGGCTGAATGTGTCGATATCGAGGGCAATGAGGGTTCTTAAAAGATTGCCCCATCTTCAAGTGCTAGCATCTCCCTCCTATATGTCATTTGGTCCTTATGAGAACCTGGTGAGGTGGTGATTATTCTTGTTGTTTTAGAGAGAGACAGTGAGATTCAGAGGGAAGTGATTGACACTCAGCCATGGAGTTGGTGAATTGCAGAGCCCAAGATATGCCCCAGGGCTCCTATCTGAGTCTCTTTCCTGCTGTTGTAATAGAATGCCACAGACTGGGTAATTTATAAAGGAAATAAATTTATTTATTTTTTATTTTTTATTTTTATTTTTATTTCTTTTTCTGGGACGAAGTTTCGCTCTTGTTGCCCAGGCTGGAGTGCAACGGTGCGATCTCGGCTCACCGCAACCTCCGCCTCCCAGTTTCAAGCAATTCTCCTGCCTCAGCCTCCTGAGTAGCTGGGATTACAGGCATGCATCACCACGCCCGGCTAATTTTGTAGTTTTAGTAGAGACGGGGTTTCTCCATATTGGTCAGGCTGGTCGCGAACTCCCGACCTCAGGTGATCCACTCGTCTCAGCCTCCCAAAGTGCTAGGATTACAGGCGTGAGCCACTGCACCCGGCCAAGAAATTTATTTCTTACAGTTCTGGAGGCTGAG
The DNA here is from genome assembly GCF_009828535.3 of Hylobates moloch. Lineage (NCBI taxonomy): Eukaryota > Metazoa > Chordata > Mammalia > Primates > Hylobatidae > Hylobates > Hylobates moloch. The sequence goes on along the minus strand of NW_026652288.1, from coordinate 15,505,243 downwards.
AAATCCAAGGTCGGGAGACCTGCACCTAGCAAGGGCCTTCTTACTGTGTCACTCCATAGCATGAGGTGCAAGAGCAAGAGGATGCAAGAGAGACAGAGAGAGAGAAAGGCTGCTTAACTCGCTTTCATAATAAGCCCACTCACTCTTGAGGTTGTAACCACCCAGTGGGTTCACCTTGTCTGCTGTTTAGACAGAGCCAATTTATAAAGACAGGGAAATTGCAATAGAGAAAGAGTAATTCATGCAGAGCCAGCTGTGCAGGAGACCGGAGCTTTCTTATTACTCAAATCAGTCTCCTCAAGCATTTGGGGATCAGAGTTTTTAAGGACAACTTGGTGAGTGGGGGGAAGTCAGTGAGCCGGGAGTGCTGATTGGTCAGAGATGAAATCATAGGGAGTCCAAGCTGTCTTCTCGTGCTGAGTCAGTTCCTAGGTGGGGGACACAAGATCAGATGAGCCAGTTTATCAATCTGGGTGGTGCCAGCTGATCGTCAAGTGCAGGGTCTGCAGAATATCTCAAGCACTGATCTTAGGTGCAGTTTAGGGAGGGTCAGAATCTTGTAGCCTCTAGCTGCATGGCTCCTAAACCATAATTTCTAATCTTGTGGCTGGTGTTAGTCCCACAAAGGCAGTCTAGTCCCCAGGCAAGAAGGAGGTTTGTTTTGGGAAAGGGCTAAACTATAAACTAAGTTCCCCCCAAAGTTAGTTCAGCCTACGCCCAGCAAAGAACAAGGACAGCTTGGAGGTTAGAAACAAGATGGAGTTGGTTAGGTCAGATCTTTCACTGTTTCAGTTACAATTTTGTAATGGCGGTTTCAAGGTCACTAATCCACTCCCCCAAAAAGCACATTAATCCATTTGAGAGGGCGGAGCCCTCATGACCTGATCATCTCTTATTAGGCCCCACCTCCCAACACTATTGCATTGGGGATGAAATTTCCATCATATGAACTTGACGGGGCACATCTTCCAACCAGAGGGTGTTGGCAGACACTGCAGTCTTGCAGCCACCTTTAAAGCTGCAGCCATTGCAAAGGAACAATGACTCTGGATCCTCAAAGTTGGCAGGGAGCCCCGGAGATCACTGACTTCAACCCATTCTACTTATAGACAAGGAAACTGAGTGACAAGTTACTTTCCTATTTCAAGGTTGAAAATAGTCAATAACTGATCTAAGACCCAATCCAGGGGCTTCTTCCAAACTAAGTGTTTCTGTGACGCAGGATTGCCTCCCAGTGAACCTGGAACAACATTTTTCCAGTGGAGGGACTGCTCTTTTGTCCTCTCTCAGGAAGATGGCTGAAGACAGCCTGAGCCACAAAACAAGAACACACAAAATTCAACTGATGTCAAGCTTTGTGAAGGAGTGGGCCTGTTTCCCCCACCCTACCCCAAAGGCCTGCTGAGAATCTCAGGCCCACTGGAATGCAGAGAAAAGTCGATTTTGTGTTGCTTCTTCCGAGCGAATCCCATTGCAAATTGTCTGCAGCTATCGGAGGAGTTTGTGCTGTGTGTGCTCTCCAAACGTGCATTGTACCAATAGGTCTGTGTGCTTCGACCATAAAAAGGCTCTGTTACCTCTCCTGGTCAAAGGTTTCAGGATGAATGTCTTGTAGCTTGATACATCAATATCAAAAGAGATCAGGTAACCCTGGTCAGTGGCCTATGAAGAGATTTCCTTTACAAGTAAGGAAAACTAATAAACCATTGTAGAAGGCGTAGATGTTCTGCGGCACTCAAATTCCTAGGCTCCGTCTTAAAATAGGCTTCAAAGCTCACATTCATTTGTTTCCAAGGTACCCGTTTTCAGGTTTTGTAAGGCCTCTTTTGAGGAACAAAAGTCTGCAAAGTTCTTGTTAAGCTCAGGCTTGTGAATTTGTTCTACCGGTAAATGTTTTTTTTTAAAGGTTCTTTGCCCTGGTAACATACTGAGGAAATAGAGAGAGGAAAGATCCCATCAACATCAAATCATATTATTGAGCAGACTTAAACCACACCTGTCACATGCCAGACACTATTCTATGTTCTGTATATAAATTAATTGAAGGCAGGGTGCAGTGGGTTATGTCTGTCATCCCAGCACTTTGGGAGGCAAAGGTAGGAGGATCACTCGAAGTCAGGAGTTCGAGACCAGCCTGGGCAACATAGTAAAACCCCATTCCACTAAAAATGGAAAAAATTTATCAGGTATGGTGGTATGCGCCTGTAGTCTCAGCTACTTGGGAGGCTGATGTGGGAGAAACACCTGAGCCCAGGAGTTCGAGGCTGCAGTGAGCCGAGATCAGGCCACTGCACTCCAATCTGGGCAACCAGAGTGAGACCCTGTTTTAAAAAATATTAATAATAATGATGCCATCCCGCTAATAATCCCAGTGTTATCCCCTCATTGTACCGGTTGGGGAGCTGCACAACTCAGAGCCTGTGAGTATGGGAGTCAAATTCAAGCCCAGGGAGTCTTTAACTTTTTTTTTTCTTTGAGATGGAGTTTTACTCTTGTTGCCCAGGCTGGAGTGCAATGGCCTGATCTTGGCTCATCGCAACCTCTGCCTTCTGGGTTCAAGCAATTCTCCTGCCTCAGCCTCCTGAGTAGCTGGGATTACAGGCATGAACCACCATGCCTGGCTAATTTTGTATTTTTAATAGAGACAGGGTTTCTCCATGTTGGTCAGGCTGGTCTTGAACTCCCAACCTCAGGTGATCTCCCCTCCTCGGCCTCCCAAAGTGCTGAGATTACAGGCATGAGCCACCGCACCCAGCCAAACCCAGGGAGTCTTAACTTCAGATTCATACTCTTTTTTTTGAGACAGAGTTTTGCTCTGTCACCCAGGCTGCAGTGCAATGGTGCGCTCGTGGCTTACTGCAACCTCCACCTCCTGGGTTCAAGCAATTCTCCTGCCTTAGCCTCCCGAGTAGCTGGGATTACAGGTGCCTGTGACCACACCTGGCTAATTTTTTTGTATTTTTAGTAGAGATGGGATTTCATCATGTTGGTCAGGCTGGTCTTGAACTCCTGACCTCCGGTGATCCACCTGCCTTGGCCTCCCAAAGTACTGGGATTACAGGCATAAGCCACCACGCCCAGCCCAGATTCATACTGTTAACTACCACACTCAATGGTTTCTCCTCGAGACAATGAATGGAAGCTTGGTGGGGTACATTTACCAATGCCCAGAAGGAGATAAGGGAAGCTTTTTTACTTTTTATTATTATTTTTTGAGACGGAGTCTTGCGCTATCACCCAGGCTGGAGTGCAGTGGCGTGATCTCAGCTCACTGCAACCTCCGCCTCCCAGGTTCAAGCAATTCTCCTGCCTCAGCCTCCTAAGTAGCTGGGATTATAGGCTCCAGCCACCACGCCCAGCTAATTTTTGTATTTTTAGTGGAGATGGGGTTTCACCATGTTGGTCAGGCTGGTCTCAAACCCCTGACGTCATGATCCACCCGCCTTGGCCTCCCAAAGTGCTGGGATTACAGGCGTGAGCCACCACGCCCGGCCAGAGATAAAGGAAGTTAAGCACTGAACCGAGAAGCCTGAGGCCTGATATCTGGTTTCTGAGCAAGCACAAGAGTGCCCAGGGCAGGACGCTCTCCCCACAGGCCCTGCCCCTCAGCTCCCAGGGCCAGATGCGCCTTCCCTGAGCCTCCTACCTCCACCGTTGGCATCCCTGAATTCCTCTAGCTGTTCTACTTATTTTTTACGGCATTTGCCACCATATTAGATGCTGTTTAATTTATTTGTTTATTATGTTTATTTGTACAGTTGTCACTCTCTCTTAGACTATAAACTCTCTCTTAGACTATAAACTTCAAGAGAAGATTTGGGAGAGTTTTGTCTTTTTTGTTCATTGAGTTCTCCAAGATTTGGGAGAGTTTTGTCTTTTTTGTTCATTGATTTCTCCAAGATTTGGGAGAGTTTTGTCTTTTTTGTTCATTCACCTAGAACAGTGCTTGATACGTGGTAACTGCTAAATAAATATTTGTTGAGAGACAGAATGGGAAGGAGGGAAGGAAAAAAGAAAAAAGAATGCCGCCAGGCATAGCAGTGTGTGTGCACCTGTGGTCCCAGCTACTCAGGAAGCTAATGCAGGAGGATCACTTGAGTCCAGAAGTTCTGAGCTATAGCACCCCATGCCTACTGGATGTCCACACTGAGTTTAGCATCAATATGGCAACCTCCTGGGAGCAAGGGACCACCAAGTTTCCTAAGGAGGTATGAACTGGCTGGCCCAGGTCAGAAATGGAGCAGGTCAAAACTCCTGTGCTGATCAGGAGTGGCACTGTGCCTAAGATCAGCCACTCCACGCCAGGCTAGGCAACACAGCAGGACCCTGTCTCAAAAAAAGAAAAATAAAATAAAGAAAAAATAGAATTCTCACAAGCAGACTGTAGGTGCTTCCCCTGAAATGGGAGAGTAAGCTAGTTGGCTTCTATGCCTCTTCCAAATCAAACAACCTCTGATTTTGAAAACAACTCAAATCAGAATTTCAAAACATAGCCACCATAGGGATTAATGAAACTAAAACTCAGAAGACCAGATTCCCTCACTTACAATGTGGGAATGTGATAAACTGGTCAAAAAGCCTCAAGGATTTGTGAGACTCAAGCATACACAAACTTGGGAAGCTCTGCAGTGCTACACAGGGGTGGGAGGCATTGCAACCTTTTTCACTATGAGTGTGGACCATCTGTGGCCTGAAGCAAGTGTCTGAGCTGCCACAGGCCAGGCCAGGGGTAGGCTCAGTGAGCCTAGGCAGAGGACCAGCTTCCTCCGTCAGATAGCCCCAAACTCAGCCACGAGGCCCCTCATATGCTTTCATTCATCAGCGCCTCAACCCCAGTGCCTCTTGGTTTCTCTTCTTGCCTTCTACACAATCCCCAGGGCTTTAACTCTCTTGCAGACTGTGGGCTTCTTGTAGACAGTCCTCTATGAGCATTTTATCTTCACTTCCCCAGAACTGCCAGCATAGTCAGTTCCAGACACTGATCGATGTCTAAGGGATGTCTTTTCCCATCTGAATTAGCCAGAGAGCTCGTGAACTGGGGTTGGTGGGAGACCTACCCATAAAGGAAATCCTCGCCTCGCTCCTTCCTCTGTTACTGTCTATACTGCTGGCATCTGCGAAGGCTCTGTCACCTGTCAGTCACAGGGCAGGTGCTCAGAATCAGAGGCAAATGAGAGCCCTATCTGTCTTCAGGGAGCCCACAATTTGGGGGTCCAGGAGGTACGTAAGGCAGCTAGAAGATAAGTGCACAGAGGCCAAGGGCTGGGAAAGGCCTACCTGCGGGTGCAAGATTGAGAAAGATTTCAATTAATGGAATCTGGATAACCTAGAAGGAGGGATGTGGTGAAACAAGTCACAGATGGAGAAACAGCCAGAGTCCAGCACGTGCAGGGCCGTGGACAATGGAGTTAGTGGGACTGGGTAGAAGTGCCTCCGTGCTGGGCTGGAGAGTCGGGACTCGATTCTGTAAATAACAGGGAACTGCTGGAAGTTTGCATAAAGAGTAGGTGGTTTAGAAGGGTAATATGGAAGCATAATGTAGGTGGATGGGCAGGCCAGGAGGTGGGGAGGCTACAGTGTGTGCAATGAGAAAGTGAATGTTATGGGAAGGGCAGTAGGCGGGTCATAGGAGACCCCGGTTCTAGTCTCCCTGGGTTAAGCCATTAATTCCGGGTGGGATCCCGCACCCTCATTCTGTGAAATGAATTTCAATGAGATGATCTCTGTGCTTCGTCTCAGCTCTATGATTTATTGATCTAAATGATGTAGAGCTCTTTCCCGGTCTCAAAACTGCTCTTGGAATGCAGAGATGGTTTCTCATGTTATTGAAACAACTAGTTCAATTCTTCTGTGACTACAGCAATTACTTTATAGATAATTGCAGAGCTAAATTTGGTGACATTCCCTCAGCTAGGTCAGAAAAGGCAAATATGGGATTTTTTCACTTTAGTTTTAATACTTTAGGTGCATATTTGTGGTCCACCTAATGCAAAAACATTTCATGTTATATACTACATTACATACATTAAAAAGATGGCGAACCTAACAATGGAAAACAAGAAACAGTAAACATTTATTAGAGAATGACCACTGGAGATGTTAGAGGGGGTGGAATTTGGCTCTGAGCTCCCCAGCAGCCAGAGCAAAAAGAGAGCATAGTAGGAATTGTAGTTTAGTGGCCTCGTGCATATGAACAGTTTTCTTTCTTCACGGTTAAGCATTCCATTTCTTTGGACACACTCAGGTAGGCTCCTTATGGGAATCACAAATAGAGAAACTGGGATGACTGAGCTGGGCTTCAAGAATCTTAGGTACACAATTAATGTAAGGTTGCTTAACTTTCTTTTGGCTCTTGCATACAGAGGGTCAGAGGCTGTGAGTGATTTGGGGCCTGTAAAGTGCAAAACAAACAAGTTTTTTGAATGACAATTCAAAAAGAAAGCATGCATTATTTTTTAGTCTGGGGATGGGGACTAGGAGAATTAAAGGGCATTTTATCTTATTTTCTACATGGCAAGACCATCAGAAAGATGTCCATGGTAGTATCACCAACCTCATATCTCAAGGGTGTGCGATAAGCAGGATAAGGAGGACCGAGTTCTAAACTCCTACTTGCCTTTATAAAATGACCAAAGCGGCTGGGCATGGTGGTTCACACCTGCAATTCCAGAACTTTGGGAGGTTGAGGTAGGTGGATCACAAGGTCAGGAGATGGAGACCATCCTGGCTAACATGGTGAAACTTTGTCTCTACTAAAAACGCAAAAAATTAGCCGGGCGTGGTGGCACACACCTGTAGTCCTAGCTACTCAGGAGGCTGAGGCAGGAGAATCGCTTGAACCTGGGAGGCGGAGGTTGCAGTGAGCCGAGATTGCACCACTGCACTCCAGCCTGGGCACCAGAGCGAGACTCCCGTCTCAAAAGAAAAAAATAAAAATGACCAAAGCAGACAAGGGCACATGGTTTGGTGTCTCCCACATGGCTTGGTGTCTGCCATCTCTGCCCCTGACAAACTGTGTCCAGGCAAGCAAAGCTGTCTCGTCTCTGGACCTGCTTTCTTCTCAGTGAAGCAAAAGGACTTTTTCTTTTTTTTCGGCTCACAGTTAAAAATCTGAGATGATCAAAACCCTAGAGAAATAACCGAGTACAACCTGACACTCAAAAGAGAAATAGGTTATTTGTACACTTTTAGTTCTGAGAAGCTGCTTACAAGCAAGGGTCTTATGTCCCAACAGGCAAACTATCTCCTTAACACACAAGTCTTGGCTCTGTCTTCTGGACCCTGCAAGATTGATCCCATTTCCACAGGGGAGCCCAAGTAGCCAAGACACTGCTGTGTAATAGGAATGGCAAGTAGAGAGCCATGCCACCCATATGGGGTCTCCATTGTGACCCCAGGGTCTCTCCTGCACCTGGTACTTGCTCTGGACTACATAACTGTCACTTGGTGAAATACACTTTGGTGAATCAGGTTGAGTTCATTGAAGGGAGGAACACATTTCCATCTTTTTATTCTGCTTACCATGCTTAGCCTAGAACCTCCACAGATCCTAGTGAAGGTTTTTAACAATGAATTCTTGGAGACAAACTATGCTCTACCTTAAAATAGAAGACTGTCTGCCAATGGGACGAATACTACCAAAGAGTTAAACAACCCTGTGGCTGTTTTTACTTCTCTTTTAAGGGGACTGATCTGAGGTCTCAGCTTAATTCCACTAAGGAGCCACAGTCTACAGAAGTGCTCTGTAAATTATCAAGTGCCATTGCCACAATGCACACAATAGTCCCTAATATCATCTCTATTCTGCATAATCTTGGAGAACTGCCTTAATTTCCCCAAACTCAGTTCCCTCCACCTTAAGTGGGGACAATGACTCATGCCCCCCAACCAGGATTGTACAGGTGCAAAAAGGGCTATTTATGGAAACCAAATTCCCTCTATAAGTTATGGATTATTTATGGTTGTTCCTTAAGGGACAGAGTATAATGCCGTTAAGGAAAAGGTTGAGTTGCATCATTTAATTTTAAGCTATTTATTTTCATAAACATGAGGTATTTCAAAGTGCTATAAGATGCAGCACTAAATATATACATTTTGAAGAAATTAAACACAGAACTTTGCATTTACCCAGTTCTATGCACCAAACATGAACAAATACATTAACAGGAAGAAACAGGCTAGGAAAAAGGCATATATATATATATAGTAAATTTCTTTACAAAAGTTTCTTAGTTCAAAAAGTGATAAAGTAATATCTACTCAAAACTTTCACAACTCATTTTCATACGAAAATATAAGTATCAAATTTAGTTATGTATCAGCGTCATACTAAAGTATACAGGCAGTGTAAGAATTAGTACAGTACATAACAGAGATTAACAATATATTTGTATACAAAACATGCTCCTCAAACATTGAGGTATTATTACAGTACTTAGGTATGAACTTCCAGTCTAATACTGGCCGCAAAAGCCACCTCTCATTACCCAGGATGTATACAAAAGGCGGATGTGTCAATGGTATTTACAGAAATGTTCCCCAGGGGTATCAAATGGCAAACCCCTTACGTGGCATCTGCTGGAACTTAAGCACCATTTTAAAAAGAAGGAATGACTTTCTGTTGTTTGGAAACTTGGAACACACAAGGTGACTTCAACAGCCCCAGAGGCTCCCAACCGTCACCAACTTTTACCGCTGTCATGGAGGTGAGGTGGAGGAGGCTGCAGGGTCACCCAGCATCCTGGGATGCAGGCTCTCCAAGGTCCCAGCAGAACCCCACACTGGTGGTCCTGCTGCCCACCCAGAGCCGAACTCGACAGGGGACCAATTTGAAAGTAAACCAACATTCTTAATGTCAACACAATGTTTGTTTAAAAAAAAAAAATCAAAATGTGCAAAGTGGCAGTGACTGTCCAGTTTTGAGAAGCGTCTAGCAAGTCCGAGCGTGTTCAATTTTCTTTAGCAACTGCTGCTGTCTTGCCTGCAATTTTTCCTTTTCCAGCAAAAGCTGGTGCTCCTCGGCCTGGAGGGAGTGGACATACTCGGTGGCCTTTTTCAAAATGACCACCTTGGCGGCCTTCTCATTCTTTACCAGCTCCGGCACGTGGTCCCTGAGCGTGAGAAAGCTGGACCGAAGGTCGTTGCGGCGCTGGCGCTCCAGGATGTTGTGGTTCCTGCGACGCTCACTGTCCTCCGAGTCAGAGTTTCGGGGGCTCAAGCTCTTAGCCTTTGGGGGGATGACACTCTTGAGCGGACGTGGGGACGCCTCGCTCTTTATCTTCTTCTGGGGGGGTGCATCCTCACTCTCCACGTAGGGAGATGGGGCGGCATAGTTGTGCTGCTGGTGGATGGGAAGGCATCTTTTGAGGATCAGCTCACTGGACTGAGCCCTCCCGGGACCCAGGGCTGCGTTCTTGGGACGCACGGTGATGGTGAATGTGGTGACAGCCTTGGTGTTGGAGGAGGAACGCCGCTTCTCCACAGTGACCACATCAATTTCCTCCTCTTCATCTTCCTCTTCATCATCTTCATCATCTGAGAAAAAGATGCGAGTTACTCTCATGTGAGAACCATTTGAATGAAATTCACATATGTATCCGTGTTAATATGTGTGCATATCTGTCTCTTCCGGCAGACCCTGGCAGACTGCTATTTTTATGGGTCCATCAACATAGATGTGGACAGTTATGTATTTGTTTTAGATCTCTTTAAATTAAACATATCTGTAGGCCAGACGTGGTAACTCACACCTGTAATCCCAGCACTTTGGGAAGCGGAGGCGGGCAGATCGCCTGAGATGAGGAGTTTGAGATCAGCTTGGCCAAAACGGTGAAACCCCGTCTCTACTAAAAATACGAAACTTTGCTGGGCGTGGTGGCATGCTCCTGTAATCCCAGCTACTCGGGAGGCTGAGGCAGGAGAATGACTTGAACCCGGGAGGCGGACGTTGCAGTGAGCCCAGATCATACCACTGCACTCCAGCCTGGGCAACAAAACTCCATATCAAAAACAAAAACAAAACAAAACAAAAAAAACCCCCATGCATACATACATATACACATATGTATGTATATATATTTTTCTTCCCCATACCCCAACGGTGCTTTCAGTCTCCATTCAAGACTTTAGCAGGTGGTAGAAATAAATATAAAGAACTTGGCCTTTAGGGTCAGACAGAATCCTGGCTCCACCGCAGACTAGTTGGCATGACCCTGGTCAAGTTACCCGGCCTTTCTAAGCCTGTTTCCTCAGCCATTAAATGGGGATGACACCACTTTGACAGATAATATATGTAGACTTAGCACAGAGCTGAGCCTAGTAGACAGATGCTCAGTAAATGGTAGCTTTTATCATAATCACCAGTCTGCCCTGTGGACTTATTTACATTTCTAGCTCCACACTTAACGAGTTGAGGCCTCTCATTTTAGGAGCCTCATTTAGCAGTTTACACATGGTTGTTTGATTTTAAGTCTTTAAACAAACTTGAGGAACATTTTAATTAACTGAAGAAAAAAACCAACTTTTCGTCCACAAACCTGAGTTTTATACAATAGGCAGTTTTTCATTTAACGAAGATCAAATCTTAACTACAAAGCCATAATCCACAGTTGGTATAAACCCCCAAATGGGAGCAGCTCTCCTCAAAGCCACCAATAATAACAGCAACAACAAAAACGTGTAGCATCATGTGCGCATTCTTCCCCTCTCTCCTCATTGACTACCACGCTGGGGTAGAAAATTATTGTTTAAAATACAAGCATGAAAATCAAAACATATCTTCTGCTTGATCTGAAGGGGACCGGAAAGCTGAACAATTGTGGGATTTGTTCTAAAGTCGAAATGTGAGGCTGTTCCAGTCTGTGGGTCCCTTTAAGCCAATGTTTTGGTTTTCTGCCAAGAAGACAGCTGTTGGAAGGAAGTGCTTCCTCACCGAAAGCTGTCAAGGCACAGACATTAAAGGGACAGAGCCGTTTCAAACTGGAGGCTTATCACCAAGTTTCCTTCCAGGAGCCTCAAAGATCTCTCCTCGGCCCAGAAGTAAATTTAGGCTTGTTATCTACCTGCATTCTGAAAACACTGGTTTTCAAAGTCCAAGGGGGGTTCCCAGCTCCCTGATCCAAGGACAAGGCAATGCCACTCTTTGGGTTGAGTTCTGTTCATCCAGACCCCCAGGGAAAGGCTTGGTTTTAACTCTTCCCGTCAGCTTAAGACACAGACAAATGCACACAATAGAACTAATCAGTGAATCCTCCCAGGATGCGAGCATTCCTGGAGAGGCTGCTGAGTGCCTGCCCTCACCTTCAAGGGCACTGGGTTACAGATACAACTCAACATCTCAAATTGGGCCTGGAATTCAGGCTGGAAGACAAAACTGGAGCCAGTTTTCACTGCACACTGGAAAGAGGAGGCCCCTTGAGAATGTACACAACTGCTGTTGCACTTGCAGCCAGCTGCTGAATGGAGGGAGGGAGGGTGCCCCCGCCACCCCCAGCCTTTCAGATCCCGGGCCCGCCTGCTGGCCTCGCATATCGCCGCCTGCTGGCCACGTACCAGGAGCAAATAGCCCACCACCCACCGAGGATGGGGGAAGGGAAAGGTACCGACATTTGGAAAAAAAAAAAAGAAAAAAAAGAAAACCGGCTCTAGCCATCTGTGCAACCTTCCTATAAGCTCCTGCGCCTTAAATAGGGCTTTGCACAGCCCTTGTATCTTCTCGGGATGTATTTCCCTCCCCTGACCTGGGCCGGAGAGTCCCTTTCACCCCTGCGCTAACAGGTTTCTGTCCAGGCAATGCACCCAGCAACCCCCTAAACCCCCACCCGGTTTAGCCACCAACTTTCTCCAATTTTATTCCTCAGACTGTGCCGCAAAAGAGAGGTGGGGGACGAGGTGAGGGCCCGTGATGGCCTAGAGGAGGGCTCCCCGGGAGAGGATGGAAGGAACTTTAGTGAAGGCAAGAATTGGAGAACACCCCTTTTGCAGCGGACTTCTCAGCCCCTTCTCTTAACCCCGAGGAGAGACTTGGGGGAAACAGGACCTCTGTGCCCCCAGCACTGCCTCCAAAATGCTCCCCAGGCCAAGACATACGAGCACTAACAAAGGGGACGCGACCCGGGGTCCAGTGCCCCAGGGAGGCAGCCGGACCCGAGTTCGGTCTTTACCTGAATCGCTCAGGGTGTCCTCTCCGGAGGTACTGAGGGCCTTGTGGTCGCCGCCGCTGGTCTGACGGCCGCCTGGGCGCGGAGGGGCGGCCCCTGGGGCCCCGGCTGGGGCGGCGATACCCGCCCCCGAGGCGACCGCAGGGCCCGCCGCCGGGGCACTGGCCGGGGCTGCGGGCACGGGCGCTGGCTCGCGCTTGTTGACGGGAAAGGGGAAGACCACGGCGGGATCCACGCACTCGGCGGCCGGGTGGGCGAGCTCGGCGGGCAGGGCGGCCCCGGCGCGGCCGGCTCCCGCAGCCCCGCCGTGCCCGCGACCCGCAGGGCTGGCGGCGCCGGCTCCCGGGGACTGGGCGGTGGAACCGGCGGTCGGCGGCCCGCGGCCGTGCTGCAGCTTCTCGCTCACGGCGCGCTCCAGCTTCTCGCGGGCGGAGAAGCCGCTCCACATGCAGTCCTGGAGGATGACCGGGTTGGGGGTGAGGCCACCCAGTCCCCCCAGGCCGAACGCGTCCTCCTCGGCCGGGCTGCCCCACAGCTCGTTCTCAAGCAGCATCTCCGTGACCCAGCTCGGGGGCTCGGAGCTGTGCTCCGCGAAGCCACGGCTGGGCGACAGCGGGGGCGTGGGCAGCAGCTCAAACTTCTTCCAGATGTCCTCCCCCGGGGGGGTCGAGTCGGGGCCGCCGAAGTAGAAGTCATCTTCGTCCGGGTAGAAGCAGGGCTGCAGCGAGTCAAACTCGAGGTCCGGGTTCTTGCAAATCATGCCCGGCATGGTGGACGCGGAGCAGCTCGGCATCGGCTCGCCTCCCGGCCGGCGACTGAGGGCTTCTTTCCGCCCCGCTGGTTTTAATACCGGGGGTGCTTCCTTCCCGTGGGGGGCGCGGAAGGCGGGGGCCGGCGCCGACCTCCAACACTGCAACCGACAGACACACCGGAGAGGGTGGGCAAACGGAGCAGACCAAGGGGATAGGCAATGGGCGCCCCCTCTAACCAGGTTCCCCAATCTTCCCTCCAAGCCCCCCACTCTGCCCACTGCTCCCGAAGGTGGAGGAAGTTGTGCCTCTCGCTCCCTCCCTCCTTTTGTGTACAAGCTGTCTACGACAGGGGGTGGGAGGGGGCATGCAGATGCAGGGGGTGGTGGCGTGGCTCCGCAACTTTGGAAACTGCCATTTCATTCACACAAGGCACTGCCTGGGGGAGGGGGCTGTTCCTGGCTGCAGAATTCTAGCTCTCACCAGCACGCAGACAACCGCACTCGCAGCGGTATGGGGCCGGCTGCTCAGGGGAAGCCCCGGGCTCTCCGACCCAGCTACCGGGTATGGTATTTGGAGTACCTTCTACCCCCTTTGTAAAAATGCAACCTCAGGAGTGCAAATGATAGCAGGGGATTTAGAAAACTTTGCAAATAAAAAAAAAGCCTTTCTCTAGACGGAGACCAACAACAGACACCCATATCCACAAATCCTTCCCCTCCCCAAATTTAAGCAAACGCCCCTCGGCATTCACCCGCTGCAGGAATACTCCTGCCAATAGCTTATTTGGAAGCTCTCTAAGCCCACCCCTGCTCTTCCAAACCCCCAACAACGTCCTCTTCCAGGGAGGGGGAGGCTGAGCCCCTGTTCCCGGGAATGGCAGGGGCGCCCGCGCGAGGAGGGTCGCCGGGAGAGACGCCTCTCCTCCGAGCTGGAGCAGCCGTGACCCAGATTACGACCGCGGCGGCCTCGCCCTGCCTAACCCCCCTCTTCTTCCTCCAGGGGCACCCTTTGGAGAAGAACCCCAGCCTGTGGTGGGGACGCACCGGCTCTCCGACCGCTGAAACACAGACAGATCTTCTAGAGCAGGGGGAATTTCTTTTCGCAGAAGCCATTACTCCCCCCGGTAAGGGCTGCAAAAGGATTAGGGCGGGCCTCCTCTAGCCAGGATGCCTTCGGGGCTGGAACTGGCTTTTCTGGGAAAACCCAGAGATGGTTTTGTTTCGGAAGCAGAAACAGTCCCCCGGGCATATTCGGGCGCCCGGTGCGCACGTCGCAATCCCGTCCAGGGCTTGCCTTGCCCCGGCGCTCGTCGCTCCCTGGGCGCCGGGCGGTTTGCAAGCCCTGCTCCTTACCTCCCGCCGACTGCAGGGGATCCGGAGGCGATTCTGCGCGGGTGTCTCCGGGTGGGCCGGGGGGGCGGGGGTGTCCTCGGATGGCTACAGTCTGTGCGCGCTTGCGCCTGGCTAGCGCTTGCTCGGCTCCAACACAGTTCCCAGGAGCCCCCCGCATCCACCCAGCGCGTCCAGACAGATGACTGTCACTGCCTGCGCTTTGAAGCTCGGGGGATATTATTAACTGAAAAATCTGACACACCCGGGGGGCGGGGAGAGAAGGGGGCTGTGGCGCAGACAAGGGGGAGGGAGAAAGGAGAGGAAAGCGGCTTTACCCCGCCCTCCTGATTTCCATAAAAATCAGGGGAGGCGCCAAGGCTTTCGCGCCAAAAGGCACTTGCTTTTCTTTGCAGAGAGAAGGCTGCAAAGCTGGGAAGCCCGGGGTGTGCTCCTCCCGCTCTTTTGGACCCCCGGGCTTGCACCGGCTGCACTCTGAGAACCAGCTGCGCGCCGAGCGGTGCAATGCAGCACCCACCCTGCGGGCCTGGCAATTGCTTGTCATTAAAAGAAAAAAAAAAAATTACGGAGGGCTCCGGGGGTGTGTGTTGGGGAGGGGAGACCGATGCTTCTAACCCAGTCCCCGCTTTGACTGCCTGTTGTGCAGCTGAGCGCGAGGCCAACGTTGACCAAGGCCTTGCATGCAGGGAGGTTGCTCCTGCGTAATTCCGAAAGAAGGCTAGTCCGAAGGTGCAAAATAGCAGGGAGAGGACGCGCCCCCTTAGGAACAAGATCTCTGGATGTTTCCAGTTTCAAATTGAAAGGAGAGGGGCGCCCCCCTTATTTGAAAATAAATAAATAAGTGCGAGCTACGAGGGTGGCGCCGCGGTGGTTTCTTCGGCCGAAGGCGACACCTCGCGGAGACTGAGCAGAAAGCGGAGCTGCCCAGCCTCGGCGCGGACCTGGAGTGCGGCCACTCTGCAAGTCTTCCGCCGCCCCCGCGGGACTGTCCACGCGTCCTCACCACTGCGGAGGGGGAGGCGGCCTGGCTCTGCTTCCGAGGGGGAATGGGCGTACGTTCCCTGCAGCCGTCCCTAGGGCTCCCAAGTTAACCTTTTCAAAGCCACCATTCTCCCCAATTATGGGCAGGCAAATCTGATTTACCGAGATGGAAGTGCTGTCCACACCTCCTGAGACCCAACCTCGGCTCAAAAAGCTTGATTCCAAACTGTTGAAGGGAAAAAGGAAAGCTGCTGTCACTGATTCGTTTCTTTGTGCCTCAGTTTCCTCAATTGTGAAATGGAGTTCGTGGTGCCTCCTACCTGAGAGTTATGAAAGCTCTTATAAGTCCCCAGCCCATAATAGTTGTGTCAGCTATTATTATTATGATGACCACGACATGATATTCTTCCGGGGAAAATAGCACCCCTCTGTCCAGCAGCAGCATGGGCCCCCTCCCTTCCCGCCACCATGAAATCCTGGCTGTACTTCACTCTGGTCTAGCTTTTCTTACAGGTGTATTTGTTTGCAGGGGATCAGACATTATTACCCCTGCCCTCCAAACTCTCCAAAAACAACCCTGGTCTCCTGGACAGCCCCCTTCACAACCAAATACACAGTGAGGTGGGATTTTACCTTGAAAAACATTCCTTAGGCTCGTTTGGAGCGAGGGGAACCTGGCCCTGGGATTGGGGTGGGAAGGCTTCCCCACCTCCCTCTACTTTTTTCTCCAAACTGGAAATGGCATTCTCCATCGCCCCCACCTCTTCAACTCACCATTGGATCTAGTTAAGGAGGAGGATGCTGAGGGTCAGGGGGCAACCCATAAAATGCTCACAGATTAGCATTTGTGAAGGCCTTTCCAGCCCTGGCCCTGGATGCCTACAGAGCTCTAGGGAGAAAGAGTCCCAGAGTTCTAGGAAGAGGCCAATGAATGCGGATGAGCTGCCCTTCCAAGCACCTTTATTATTGTTATTTCCCTCACAAATGTAAAAGCCTTCACCTTTGCAAAAGCCTTTTACAGCCCCACTTCTGCTTTTCCCTAGCTCCGTAATCGCCACCAAGCCCTCCTGCTGAATTCTCGCCTAGCGTCCTGTCGTTTCCTTTCCTGTCCAGCACTCACCTCCATTTGTAATGATGTATGCCTGGGAGTATTTATTTGTTTAGTGCTCACTTCCATGACACTGTGGAAGACAGGCTCAGTCTCCCTCACTAACCTGTGACTTGGGTCAGTTTTGCTCCAGAGGGGATCCTCATGGCATAGCAGCGTACCTGTATATAGTAAGTACTCATGGTATTGTTCAAGACCAAGATCACCGAATGAGTCCTAAGGTGGCCAGATCTTCTGTGGCAGGACTGTGAAAATAGGCCAGGATGGGTTCAGTTGCTGCAATTCAAAGTCCTACCTTTGTCCTTTCTCATCAGATGAATGATCATCACTAGGTCATTCACCCTTTGTCGAGGGACAAGGTGTCGCAGAAAAGGGGGACAGAGGGACAGGAGACCTGGTTACTCTACATGCCTTTGAGCAAATCATTTATACTTCCTGGACCTCAATCTCTAATCTCCTGCTTTTAATGCAAGCCGGTAATTACTGACAAGTCTGAATCTGAAGGTTAACAGAATGATAAAATTCAACAAATATTTATTGGTTACCTTCATTTGTAAGTAGAAAGATAAAAGACTTTGTACATGGAGAAAACATGCTAATGCTGATTCTTAGTCTGCTTATAGAGAAGCCTGAAAATCCCTCTTAAAAATGTTGAAATATTTCAACTATGTGAACACACACAAAACAAATCTTCATATGGTTTCAAAGCCAAGGTTTTGTTCAGTACTGCCATGGTTTGAATGTGTCCCCCCAAAAAAACACATGTTGGAAATGTAACCCCCAGTGCAACAGTGTTGGAGGGGAGGTCCCCAAATTCCAGTGGGACCTAAACCCCAGCCAGTGTCCAGGCTCTTGACACCACCAAGAGAATGAATTCAAAGACTAGTTGGAAAATAGTGAAAGTAGGATTTATTGCAAAGGGAAAAGTACACACTCAAGAAAAGGGAATGTGGGTGTACTCGAGAGACTCACATGAAAGGGGGTTTGGGGCTGCTACCTTTACGGGTTTCTTTAACCAAGAGGCGGAATATTCATGATCATTCCTAGAAAAATGAGGATATTTCTCAGAACTGTGACACCACCTATTTTTACACCAAATATGGGTGTTCTCATAACTGTCATGATGCTAGTGAGGTGTGTGATTTAGTATGTTAATGAGCGTATAATGAGGTCCTAGGAGAAACCTAGGTCAAATCCAGTGCCGTGCTGGGTTCAGTGGGTCTTAGCCAGCTTGGTCCACATTCTGTTTTTCAGGGTCTTATCAGCCCATGGCCCATGCAGCCATTTCAACAGTTTCCTTTTGCTAGTCATGTGAAATTGCTGCCCAGAATCTTCTATTATTCTGCAGCCACCTTGTATTATTCCTGTCTCAGGACTTAATGTGAGGTGTTTAGGTCATGAGGGCTCCACTCTTGTGAATGGATTAATGTTAATTATAAAAGGGCTTGAGGCTGGGAGTTTGATCTCTTGCTCTCTCTTCCTTTTTCCTGCCGGGGGATGGTATACCATGAAGGCCCTCAGCAATTGCTGGCACCTTGATATTGGACTTCTCAGCCTCCAGAAACATGAGAAAAACATTTCTTTTCTTTGTAAATTACCCAGTCTGTGCTATTAGGTTATAGCAACACAAAATGAACTGAGACAAGCACCCATCTACTACTGTGTCTGAGCCCCAGGTAGGTTTGGAACAGAGGTAAGTTAAGGTGCAGCCTCAAGGAGCTCACTGTGGACCAGGGAAGGAGACCCACATGTGAAATGGATGCCTCAATCTAATGACCAACTGCTAGAATAGAATTATACACAGCGTTTGGTTTATAATTAAGGCGATTTTTGAGGGAGGAGAATATTTTAGTTTACAAATCTCCTCTTTACTAAGACACACACAAAGAAACAACACACACATACACACGTTGAGAAGGGTCCAAACCATGACCGGCTAGGAGAGCAACAGCCTCTAGATGGTTTTTCCAGATTGTGAATTAAAGATCTGCTGGGTTGGCCAGGCATGGTGGCTCACGCCTGTAATCCTGGCACTTCAAAAGTCTGAGGAGGGCAGATGGCTTGAGCCCAGGATTTTGAGACCAGCCTGGGCAACATGGTGAAACCCCGTCTCTACAAAAAATATAAAAATTAGCTGGGCATGGTGGGTGTGTGCCTGTGGTCCCAGCTACTTGGGAGGCTGAGGCAGGAAGATCACCTGAGCCCAGGGAGACCAAGGCTGCCGTGTGCCATCATCACTCCACTGCACTCCAGCCTGGATGACAGAGTGAGACCTTGTCTCAAAAGAAAAAAAAAAAGATCTACTGGGTCTGTCTTCGGGGACAAGAGCACAGTTTCTCCTAGGATCTTCACACCTTCTCCCTCAAAATGTGTACATTTTTACTGATTAAATAATTTAAAAATCCTTGGGATCGATTGACTTCATTTGGAAAACAGTAAAGCTAGCTCTCTGCCTAACCCAAATGCAAAAAAAAAAAAAAAAAAAAGGTGGGGGAGGGGTGGGGGTGCCGGATGTAAGAATTTTACTACGATAAAAAGATGACAACAGTAATAGAAAATACTTGCCATATATATATGAGTCAAAGATTATATCCCAGGTATACAAAGAGCTCCCACAAATTGAATAGAAAAAAACAGGCAGACAGAAATATGACTCTAGGATGTGAGCAGGTAATTTACTGAATAAGAAATGCAAATTGTCAATAAACATATGAAAAGATGCTCAACTTCACCGGTAGTCAGGGGAATGCAAATTAAATCTCAATGAGATTAACATTTTTGGGTCTAGCAGATTGGCCCAAAGTACTGGCCAGCCTGGGGAGTGGGGGCAGGGGCCTCACATACACTGTTGGTGTGCCTGCCCCAAGAGGAAAAGCAAGTCCACTCTTCAGGGTCCATCCTACGAGAAATAATAAGACAAACACATAAAAGCATATAAACAAGAATGTGTGTGGCTGCATCATTCTCAATAACAAAAATACTATAAGCAATCTAAATATCCATAACAAAAA
This sequence comes from Hylobates moloch, assembly GCF_009828535.3. Taxonomy (NCBI): domain Eukaryota; kingdom Metazoa; phylum Chordata; class Mammalia; order Primates; family Hylobatidae; genus Hylobates; species Hylobates moloch. The sequence goes on along the minus strand of NW_026652288.1, from coordinate 15,485,884 downwards.
CAAATTAAACAGGAGAATGGTGTGTATTATATCTATGCAGTGGAATTATATACACCCACTAAAAATAATGTGTTAGATCTATAGTTACAGACTTGGGAAATGTTCCTGAACGTGAAGGAAAATAAGCAAGGTATAGGTCAATCTGTCTGGCATTTTGGATATATATGTACTTAGATATATCTGCATCAACCCAGTAACAAATTGAGAAGAATGTGCACCAAGTTGCTAACAGGGGTTTACTCTGAAGAAGAGAATCAGTCAGGTGGAGGGAGAAATTTTCTTCTTGATATAACTTTTATTTATTTATTTTATTTTTTTGAGACAGTTTATCTCTATCATCCAGGCTGGAGTGCAGTGGCGTGATCCCGGCTCACTGCAACCTCTGCCTCCCGGGTTCAAGTGATTCTTATGCCTCAGCCTCCCCAGTAGCTGAGATTATAGGCACCCGCCACTATGCCTAATTAATTTTTCTTTTTTTTTTTGGGATGGGTTCTCGCCTTATTGCCCGAGCTGGAGTGCAATGGCACAGTCTCGGCTCACTGCAGCCTCCGCCTCCCTGGTTCAAGTGATTCTCCTGCCTCAGCCTCCCTGGTAGCTGGAATTACAGGCACATGCCACCACACCAAGCTAATTTTTGTGTTTTTAGTAGAGACAGGGTTTCACCATGTTGGCCAGGCTGGTTTTGAGCCCCTGACCTCAAGTGATCCGTCCACCTCGCCTTCCCAAAGTGCTAGGATTACAGGCGTGAGCCACCGTGCCTGGCCTATAACTTTTTTTTTTTAATGCAATGGGGTTATGAGCAAATTTAATTTCTTTGTTTTTGTTATTTTTCAAAAATAATTTTGTTACTTTTCAGTAAAGTTAATCATTTCAAGTGATATAAGGGACCCTTTTGTGAAGCCTAAAGTCACCCCCAAATTTCTCCTTTGTTTCCCAGGCCGGCTGGCATTTTTCCCACCCAACTGCTATTGAACTGAGTCAGCTGAGAGTGGGTTCAAAGAGACCAAGATGGACCAAAACGGGCACTGCTTTAATTAAGATTAGAATCATGCCCATCAAAGCCATTCAACGTATATGATGTTGGATGTGCCCAAGGCAAAATGCATAGTTTTTTGACATCTGAGGCTGGAGGAGAGTTTGAGACCCACCATTGAGAGAGTTTTGGAGGTGGGAAGTTTTATTTGTAATAGCATAATTAGGTTTAAAACAAAAATTATCTTCACTTAATGCCAGTAATTTGATTACTGATTTAGAAAATTGAAGTGTCCAGCAGACCCTGGACTGCCCTCAGAGACTAATTTTGCATCCTTGGAGGCAGCTCAAAGACCCCTTCCACCGTGAAGACTTCCCTCCAGCTTCATGCATTACATAGCTGCATGCATTACTTCATGCACTGCAAACCATGAAGAGCTACGGGGAATGGATGGTGACACTGCTGCTGTGGAGTTGGAATTCTCATTTCCCTTAGTTTCCTTATGCTAAAAGTCAAAATGGGAAAGATGTCCCTCGAGGCAGCTGCTCAGGGCTAGGTATGGGGTTTGGGGAGAAATAGGTTTCCCCTTGTGGACCTCAAACTTGAATTTGTCAGTGCCCTGGAATGGCTCACAATTAGGGGATCCTCATCTTAGTAGGAACCTGTAAGGGCTACAAGGAATTCTGATGCCAGATCTGGCCTTTGAGTCCATTTGGCGCTGCCCCTTGGAACAGGCAGGCTCTCTACGAAGGACAGGGGTCTCCTTTTTCTGGGATTACTTTCCAGGCACAGTGACGTACTTTGGGTGTGTCCAGATCACCTCTCGCTGTGCTGCGGTTTTCAGATCTTCTCCTCAGGTAATCTCACCCACTGATTCTTGCTAATTTCATTTTCCTATAATGCTGGATACATTCCTGTAGCCCATGGACAGCCCTGGCCACCTCAGTGTCTCAGTGGAATTGCTAGAATCTGCCTGCTGGCCCTTTCAGTTTCCTTGGACTCAGAGAACAATCACTGATAAATATCAGTGATTCTATCTGCTCATTTCCAGAAGCTGCTACTTCTGGCCTAGAAAGTCTTTTCCTTTCATTTCTGCTTATTCAAATTCTTTCCTCAAAGTTCAGCTGGAGACTGTCCTGGAAGGAATCTCGTCCTCCCTTCCCCTAACCCTATTTGTTCTCTGCCCCAAATCTCCATTAATCTTATACTGCCTGCCGCCAACAAGGGGGTTCTTTTTAAATTTTTATTGTTTTTTTTAACTCTTGTCTCCCAGGCTGGAGTGCAGTGGTGCAATCTCTGCTCACTGCAACCTCCGCCTCTCAGGTTCAAGCGCTTCTCGTGCCTCAGCCTCCTGAGTAGCTGGGATTACAGGCGCGTGCCACCACGCCTGGCTAATTTTTGTGTTTTTAGCTTTCTCCATGTTGGACAGGCTTGTCTCAAACTCCTGACCTCAGGCGACCTCCCACCTCGGCCTCTCAAAGAGCTGGGATTACAGGCATGAGCCACTGTGCCCGGCCACAGGGGTTCTTTATCAGATTCGTGTGTGTGTGTGTGTGACTCCCCTAACAGGATGAGCAGTTCCTGAGTGCAGGACCCTTTCCCATGTTGCCTTTCCATCTTCTACAGCATCTGCTGCAGCAAATGCTGGAAAGAACAGCTCTGACACCAGACACGCCAGCGAGTTCTGCTATGTTGGATAGTCCAGCTTTTCCGAGCCTTCATTTCTCCATCTTTCTTGCTTTCTTTTTTTTCTTTCTTTTTTTTTTTTTTTTTTTTTGAGACAGAATCTCCTCTGTTGCCCAGGCTGGAGTGCAGTGGCACCATCTCGGCTCACTGCAACCCCCGCCTACCGGGTTCAAGCAATTCTTGCGCCTTAGCATCCTAAGTATCTGGGATTACAGGCTCGAGCCACCATGCCCAGCTAATTTTTTTTTGTATTTTTAGTAGAAAAGGGGCTTCACCATGTTGGCTTGGCTGGTCTCAAACTCCTGGCCTCAAGTGATCCATCCGCCTCGGCCTCCCAAAGTGCTGAGATGACAGGCATGAGCCACCGCACCCAGCCATTTCTTCATCTTTCTTTTAGTATCATGCAAGGATTACACAAAGTAGCCATCTGGCTTATAATGGATGTCCAGTAAAGGTTATTTCCCTCTCCTCCTTCTAGTCCCAGCCCTCCTGCAGGGGCTCCATGTACCCCGCAGCAATAGACCATAGCATGTGGATCCTGGGGGAGCCTGCAGAAAATGGCTCTTTGTTTTAATGGGGCTGTTGAATCATTCTTTCTTCAGCTGGAAATGTCTCTGGGCCACACCCCTTTACCCTTCTTGGCTTGTCCGTGACTAAGTAACTTTAGGCTTGAAAGAAGGTACTGCAGAGTCAAGGTAGCATAAGGTAGTCCTAGTAAGAACACAGGGTCACCCGGGGAGAGGACTGGAGTTCTTCAAGCTTAGAATCGTGTCTTACTTCTTGAGGAATTTTAGATTGGTCCATTAACTTCTCCTGGTTCATAAAATCAGAATAATGAGCCCTATCCCTGCTTTTATTCCATAAGGGAAAGATATCTGTAGGGCAGTGGGCTTAGATTCAGAAATGAAGTTTGATAACCTGATTCTATTATTTCTTTCTTTTTTTTTTTTTTTTTTGAGACGAAGTCTCGCTCTGTCCCCCAGGCTGGAGTGCAGTGGCGCAATCTTGGCTCACTGCAAGCTCCGCCTCCCGGGTTCACGCCATTCTCCTGCCTCAGCCTCTCCCAGTAGCTGGGACTACAGGCGCCCACCACCACGCCCGGCTAATTTTTTTGTATTTTTAGTAGAGACGGGGTTTCACCGTGGGCTCGATCTCCTGACCTCGTGATCCGCCCGCCTCGGCCTCCCAAAGTGCTGGGATTACAAGCGTGAGCCACCGCACCCGGCCTGGTTCTATTATTTCTGTATGATCTTGGGCATGCCCATTTCCCTCAGCCTCAGTTTTCTTACGTACAGATCGGGATAATAATATTCTTTTAACTGCAACAGAGAAGATAGGAAATCTACAATCAAAATGGGGCCATGTATGTTACCTTGCTGTATATTATGAGCTCTAAGAAATTGCAGAGGAAAAAGGCTTTATTCTGTGGGGCAGGGGCTTGAAAAATGGTAAAACCTCTACACATGAACAGTGTGGGATCCTGTATGGAGTTCCTCAAACAGGGCTGTTTGGGATGGACACTTTTGAATCCTCTTACAATGCTTATAATGGTCATATTTCCTGGTAAGTGGTATCAAATCCAAAAACCTGTCAAAGGGACAGATGGCATTCTTAGCACAAAAGAGGAAACCAATTAGAAGTTAAAATACAGAAAAATGTGAACTTGTAAATGCTAACAAATTGTTTCAATGTGGAGGACTGTGTTGTTTTCCCTGACACTGACCAAGGAAGGTCTCTTTCTGGTCCAGCTATGCTCACAGGGCATTATTGGAGTCTGAAAGAAACCTTATGGACTCTCTCTCCTAACTGTCTTGATTTCAAGCTTGCATACCTAGCTCGAGTTGTTGGGCAGATGCTGCTGATTGCACCATGTCACTTTTACAGTGACAGACTGTGTCCCTTGCAGCTCAGAAATGAGCTCCGAACAGTAGGATTTAGGAAGCAATTTCTAAATACAAGCATTCATTTAGTCCATCAACAAACACTTGTATATGACTATATATAACTATAACTTCTGCTTGCAAGACACTTATAAGCCACACAGAAAAATCCAATGAAACTTATTGTGTGCTACAATTAAGGATGGCCCAGAGGAAAGAGACTCCACCCCTCCCTGGGGGAGTGGAACGTGGTTTCACAGACTAGGAGGGACATTTGATCTATAGGATGAGAAACAGTTTGCCCAGGACACAAGGGTAGATAGGATTGTATTAGTCAGGATGGGTGAGAGTATGCTGTAGTAACAAACAACCCTCAAATCACAGTGGCTTAATGCAACAAAGCCTTAATTTTTGCTCTTGTTACACATTACAGCCTTCTTGTTAAAAGAGCAGCCCCTTGTGAAAGAGGGAAAACAGCCGGAAGGAACAAACCAAATCAAGCATGTGGCTGTTACACTCTGTGCTAAAACCCCTGCAATGGATCAAGGTGGCCCCAGTTGAACAGAATGGTTTGTTTGGAGGGAAAACAAACCATTTTTGTTTGGGCAGCATGGGGTCAAGAAAGCTTCATAAACTGGAAGGTGCTGAAAGTAAGTCTAGAGAAAAAAGCAGGGTCTTATTTTTGTTATTTGTTAAATAACCTTTTAAATACTAAGTCTTAATAGTGCAAATTTAATGGATTTTTATTATAATTATGATTTAGAGCAAACTGTTGAAGATATTCTTTTTTTTTTTTTTTTTTTTTTGAGATGGAGTCTTTCTCTGTCACCCTGGCTGGAGTGCAGTGGCACAGTCTTGGCTCACGGCAACCTCTGTCTCCCCTGTTCAAGCGATTCTTGTGCCTCAGCCTCCTGAGTAGCTGGGATTACAGGCATGCACCACCACATCCAGCTAATTTTTTTTTTTTTTTGTATTTTTAGTAAAGATGGCATTTCACTAGCCTGGTCAGGCTAGTCTCAAACTCCTGACCTTAAATGATCCTCTGGTCTCAGCCTCCCAAAGTGCTGGGATTACAGGTGTGAGCCACTGCTCCCAGCCTGTTGAAGATATTCTAATTAATCCTAAATTAGTCCTGCAAGTTGTTTCATGAAAAAAGTTTTCTATATTAAAATACATATAGGTTTAAATAAAAAACGAGAGAGAGAAATCTTGAAGAGAATAGTGTCTCTAGCTACAGCTGATTGGAATGAAGTCATTCAAGGATAGAAGCCTAGACTTCACTTTGAAATGCTTCCTCTGAACTGGCTGCCATGGTGTCACCTGCGCCCCCAAACACAGTCTTCTCAACGGCAGTGGCAGCCATTACTAGACCTTTTTATTTTTCATGATGCATAGTTGCACCTGTCACAAAGGAGGTGCTCAAAAAATATTTTGTGGAATGAATGGACAGATTTCTCTCTGTTCTCCCAAAACAAGACTTATGTCTCTATGTACATAAGGAGAGTGTCAGGGCTGGGTGCAGTGGCTCATGCCTGTAATCCCAGCACTTTGGGAGACTGAGACAGGTGGATCACTTGAGGTCAGGAGTTCAAGACCAGCCTAACAAACGTGGTGAAACCCCATCTCTACTAAAAATACAAAAACTAGTGGGGCTTGGTGGTGGATGCCTGTAATGTCAGCTACTATTTTATTTATATATATATATATAAAGAGAATGTCAGGACCAGCAATCTGCAGAAAACTGAGGCAGCAGACCTGTAGTTTTCAAATTTGCTTGCAGCTACAAAACTTTTTATTTAAAAGACGCTAACTAAATATCTTTTACACTAAGCTCAATTTTTTATTTTTTTAAAATTTTTTTGAGACAGAGTCTTGTTCTGTTGCCCAGGCTAGAATGCGAGTGGCACCATCTCAGCTCACTGCAACCTCCGCCTCCTGGGTTCAAGCGATTCTCCTGCCTCAGCCTCCCGAGTAGCTGGAATTACAAGCACTTGCCACCATGCCTGGCTAATTTTGTATTTTTAGTAGAGATGGGATTTCACCATGTTGGCCAGGCTGATCTCGAACTCCTGACCTCAAGTGATCCATCTGCCTCGGCCTCCCGAAGTGCTGGGATTACAGACGTGAGCCATTGTGCCCAGCCCCACTGGGGATCTTGAAGGGTTTCAAAACCAGACTGAAAGCCACACATTCAGATCAATCAAATCACACAAACAATAAAAACCCCAGCACTTTCTCATGAAACCAGGAGAATGTTCTGGCTTTTGTCTCTTCCACCTGTGGAAGTCAGCAGTTGCCTCTATTCTCTTTTGCGGATTGGAGTGTTCAGTTTCTCAATGAAGGAATGAAATGTTCACAAGAGCAAGAACATGTGGCTCTCCTGAGAAGAGGGCTGGAAGAAGCCACTAGCTCCAGTATCCTCAAAAGAGCACCTCTGCAGGTCCAGGGTCCGGGGTTCCTCCAGAGGCACAGATGAGCTAAATGAGGCTCCTAGGGCCTCGGGAAGGTGAGATCCCTGGCATGAGTCACCTTTTCTGCAGAATCTGCTTCAGATCCCTGCATCTGAGACTCATTTCTCACCATCCGTGTTAGTGGCTGGGCTGGGGAGAATGGAGAGGATGTCCTGTTGGTCAGCGTCTCCCTTCTGGCTGACTGAAGACTCCTGACCAACTATAGTACCAGACAAGGGTGACAGTACCCTCTCTGTGAGGGCCCCAGAGAGAGGCTGACATGGGCTGTCAGTTCCTCTCAGCATTGCTAATCTGAGTCAAAGATAGCCAGACCCCCAGGATCTGTCCCCACCCTCCACCAGATGCCGTCCAGGGGAGCAAGGTGTGTCTGTCCCTCCTGAGCGGCTAGGCTGCTTATTTTGCTTTCTAAACATCATTGTCCTGTGCCAGCCACTCCCAAAGCTGCATAGAAAGGTGAGATTTCTTGGCCAAGCGCAGTGGCTCATGCCTGTAATCCCAGCACTTTGGAGGCCAAGACGGGCAGATCACCTGGGGTCGGGAGTTCAAGACCAGCCTGACCAACATGGAGAAACATCGTTTCTACTAAAAATACAAAATTAGCCGGGCATGCCTATAATCCCAGCTACTCAGGAGGCTGAGGCAGGAAAATCGTTTGAACTAAGGAGGTAGAGGTTTCAGTGAGCCAAGATTGCGCCATTGCACTCCAGCCTGGGCAATAAGAGTGAAACTTCATCTCAAAAAAAAAAAGGAAAGATGAGATTTCTTGCCCTTTTCCTCATTTCATTCTATTTCATTATAACACGAGATCAGCCTTAGGTAATTCCAGACTGTCTGCCCACCTCTGAAACCAAGAGGATGGATGAAAGAGATTTTCATTCTGTGAACTCCAGCATGAGTGAGTTCCCAGGCTCCCTCTTCTGTACTCATGGAGCCCCCAACTGCCTCAATTCCAAGCCAAGGGAGAGCTCCTGTAGCCCATACCACTCTTCAGGGCAGTGACATGCCCCAGTTGGGACAGAAGTCATGGTTGCCAGCCCAATGCGGGTCCCACTTTCCCGCATTCGCTGATTTCTAACACAGTACCGGCTACATCACAGGGAGTCACAAAACACTGTGGACTATTTAGCCCTTAAGCCGGATGCCACAGAACAGCATTCCTCTGAAATTGCGGAAGGAATCTCAGCTCTACTCGAGGCAGGAGGTCAGATGCCAAGGGCTCACTTTGCTCCTTTTTATGGCTTACCCACTGGCCTAGAGCCTTAAAGAATCAAGGTCCACCTTCCTCTACCTGACTCCCAACTCCTGTCCTTGCAGCGGCGTGTCAGCTTCTGTGAATCTCAGTTTTCTCCTCTTTAAAATGGGAATCGTGGTAAGCAAGGTAAGCAACAGAGCACCACGTCATTGTGGAGATGGTTGTCAATACTACAAAATGATTCCTGCTCATTCAGAATCCTCTAATTGTCTTATCTGGATTATCTCCCCACCTGCTGTCTGACCTTTTCCATATTTTCGAGATGAAATAATCAGATGTTAACCTGAATTTTTCCGTGGTCATCCAAACTTTAGAATTGTGGACTTAGGGCAAACCTTACATTTCACTGACATTACTTCTTTTAAAACCCTTTTTAAAAAATTATTTACTTATTATTTATTTTTGAGACAGGGTCTCGCTGTGTCTCCCAGGCTGGAGTGCACTGGTGCGATCATAGCTCATTGCAGCCTCGACCTTCCCGGCTTAAGCGATCATTTCACCTCAGCCTCCTAAGTAGCTGGGAGTATTGGCGTGTGTCACTGCACTGAGATTTTTTTTTTTTTTTTTAGAGACAGGGTCTTGCTATGTTGCCTAGGATGGTCTCAGACTCCTGACCTCAAAGGATCTTCTAGCCTTGGCCTCCCAAAGTGCTGGGATTACAGGTATGAGCCACTGCACTTGGCCAAAAGCCCTCTTTTAAAAACCCATCTTAGTGATACCTGTTGGTGGCTGGGTGCAGTGGCTCACGCCTGTAATCCCAACACTTTGAGAGGCCAAGATGGGCGGACCACCTGAGGTCAAGAGTTCGAGACCAGCCTGGCCAACATGGTGAAACCCCTACTCTACTAAAAATGCAAAAATTAGCCAGGCATGGTGGTGCGTGCCTGTAATCCCAGCTACTCAGGAGGCAGGAGGATGGCTTGAACCTGGGAGACAGAGGTTGCAGTGAACAAAGATCACGCCACTGCACTCCAGCCTGGGTGACAAGAGTGAGACTCTGCCTGAAAAAAAATAAAAAATAATAATATTAATACCTGGCTGTGAAGGGGACAGAGCTGGAGCTCATGTCTATCATATAGTGTCAGATGCAAAAAGAAGTGGCAGAACAATGTGTATGGCATGAGTTCATTTTTGAAGGGAATACATCTTAACGTGCTTGTATAAGCATATCTGGAAGGTTGCACGCCAAACTGTTTAGCAAAATTATTGGGGAACGGGACTCAGGATTGAAATGGAGAGATGGTGAAGAAATTTTCATTTGTTTTTCTATTGATGGTTTGACTTTTTAAAATAACAATTGGGTGTCGTTACATTTTAATTCCACATTTTTAAACATTGACAGACACTTTAAACATATGGCCTTGAAATATTTTTTACTAGATTGTATATCTCTGTTCTTACTATTTAACTTTCTAAATAAATCAAATGAACATTCTCTGTCGTGTTTAAAATTAGGATCTACAAACCCGATCTTTCCATTTATTGAGTGCCTGCTGCATCCCAGGCTGAATATAGGTGTTTTTGCACTTAGTACTCACTCCAGCCTTGCAAGGTTAATTATTTTCATACCCACTTTCCATCTGAGGAAACTGGGGCCCAAGGTCACATGGTTAATAAGTGGCACAGCTGGAATTCTAAGGCGGCACAACCTGACTCCAAAGTGCACAATTGTTTATGAAGTTTCCCTGATGCCGTCTTTGAGATTGCATTTAACCTCGTGCACATAATTAAAAATTTTTTTTATCAATACACACTCATGCATACAATTTAATTTTAAAATAAAATCTCCAATATTGTATAGTAGTCCTCTTGGTGGTCTTGGGGGGTGCTCATCCACCCGAATGAGCAAAGCTTAGGTAAGACCTTAAGGTGTGCTGTCTTTTAAACAAATTATATCCAAATGCAGTCACAAAAATTAACCAATTTATTCAGAACTCCTTATAGAACAAATGTTTCTTTTTTTCTTTTTTTGAGATGGAGTCTCACCCTGTCACCTAGGCTGGAGTGCAGTGGCACGATCTCAACTCACTGCAACCTCTGCCTCCCGGGTTCAAGTGATTCTCCTGCTTCAGCCTCCCGAGTAGCTGGGATTACAGGTGCCCACCACCACACCCAGCTAATTTTTTTAATTTTTAGTAGAGACAGGGTTTCACCATCTTGGCCAGGCTGGTCTTGAACTCCTGACCTCGTGATCCACCCCCCCCTCAGCCTCCTAAAGTGCTGGGATTACAGGCCTAAGGCACTGCATCTGTCCTTAGAACAAAGGTTTCTAAAATACTCTAAGTTTGTAGACTTATAACACCACCATATGAAATGAAGTCCTCTACATAGCTCCCAAGAGCTTCACCCTAATATAATCACCGGGGAGGAGAGTATGATATTTCATGAGCCTTTTGTTTTTCTCTCTTCAAGGAGTCAATTCTTGGAGGAATCTTCCAATGGGAAATGGAATTTTGCTGTTGCTCCCGAAAGTGAAATTTACAGCTGACAAGAGGAAACGACAGGGAACTCTATTCCAGTATGACGTAAGAAAGAATTTGGTAGCAATTAGAACAAGCCAATAATGGGGGGGTGGGCTGCATTGTCAGGTACTGAGATCTCCATCACTTACAGGATTGAAAAAGAGACTAGCGAAGCTATCTGACTTGCTATAGAAGGGATTTCTGTCTTAGATAGGAGGTTGGACTAAGTTATTTTAAATTCTGTTTCTTAACTGTATTTTTGTTTTGTTTTACTTTGTTTTGTTGAGATGGAGTCTTGCTCTGTTACCCAGGCTGGAGTGCAGTGGCGTGATCTCGGCTCACTGTAGCCTCCACCTCCTGGGTTCAAGTGATTCTGCTGCCTCAACCTCCCAAGTAGCTGAACTACAGGTGCACGCCACCACGCTCGGCTAATTTTTGCATTTTTAGTAAAGACGGGGTTTCACCATGTTGGCCAGGCTGGTCTTGAACTCCCGAACTTAAGTGATCTGCCTGCCTGAATCTCCCAAAGTGCTGAGATTACAGCCGTGAGCCACCATGCCTGGCCTTTATTTCTTATTGATAGACTAGCATGTGGTCTTAAGGAAGATCATCCTTGAGCTAATAAATGCTATGATCCAAATTAACCTCACAGTTGGGGTATGGGTTATGAAACTGGTTCGTTTTTGAAAGTTTGGATTTTAAAGACTGTCAATCAATTGTTTAGTCCTAATTAATTTTTCCTGAGAACATCTGACATATTAACATAAGTACCAATTAAAATTGAATGTTGGTGTAATCACCATCTCAAATATTTGAACAATGTGATTATATAATATGTACCAACAAGGTTAAAAAAATACACTTAGAGAAGTAGATGTGAAGGAAAAATAAGTATTGCTTTAGGGTTTGGAAAATGCAGTTTCTTCTTCGTGTGCCTCCCAGATTTCAAGATTCAAGACAAACTCTTGCCAGCCCCTCCCGCTGACTTCTGACAGCCCAGCACACCTAGGGAACTTTGAGCTGAGATATGCCCTCCAGGTGTCTGTGTCGATCATAATCAGACAAAGGATGTTCTGTGCTTTTCCTTAAAGTCAGTCTGCGTGAGGTCCTCCCAGTCACCTCCCAAGCTGGGCTGATGTGCTCACGTTAGGGGTTTCTCATTCAGCCCTGGGGTGTCAGCAACACCAAGTCAAGACAGACTAGTTGAGAGCGTACTATGTGCCGACTGATACCTCCCACATCTCCGTTTACATCCCCATCTTATTTCCTAGAGAGTTTACACCCTTCTATTCAACACGGGCGTTGCTTTCTGGAAATCCCAGAGATACACCACATCCAGTGTGTCCCAAACAGAACTCATTATCTCTCCCCTGAAGACTACTCCTGCCAATGAATTGTCTCTTTCACTGGTACCCAGATCAGAAACCTGGCTTTTGGGCTGGCTACCTTCTTTTTCTTCATCTTGCATTTTTGCAGTGGCCATATTTTCTTATTTCTACTTCCATCCAAGCCTTATAGAAGGTATCAGAGCCGGGCGTGGTGGCTCACGCCTGTAATCCCAGCACTTCGGGAAGCTGAGGTGGGTGGATCACCTGAGGTCAGGAGTTTGAGACCAGCCTGTCCAACATGGTGAAACTCCATCTCTACGAAAAATACAAAAATTAGTCAGGCGTGGTGGCACATGCCTATAATCCCAGCTACTCTGGAGGCTGAGGCAGGATAATTGCTTGAACCCAGGAGGTGGAGGTTGCAGTGAACCCAGATTGCACCATTGCATTCCAGCCTGGGCAAAAGAGTGAGACTCTATCTCAAAAAAAAAAAAAAAAAAAAAGAAGGTGTCAGGATATCCATACCAGTTTTTCAAATATGGAGAACCCTCCATATAGTCAATGGAGAGCCACTGCTCCCATCTCCCGACATGCCTCTTTGCCCACCACTTCAGCCCCTGCCTCCATCCTCTGGCCCTTCCCAAGATCCAGCAATCAAATGGCTAATGTCTGGCACAAGAGGGGGCTTCCAGGAACTTGCTGCAACAAAAGGTCAGTTTTGTTTGGCTGGGGCCTGGCAGTCCCTTTCCTTACTAGGTGAGCACTGTGCTCTGGGCCAGCTTCCTCATTGGACACAGTAGCACAGTGTCTAGGCCTAGTGTACTTTTTTTTTGTTTTAAGATGGGGTCTCACTCTGTCACCCAGGCTGGAGTGTAGCAGCGTCATCTCAGCAACCTGTGCATCCCAGATTCAAGAGATTCTCATGTCTCAGCCTCCTGAGTGGCTGGGATTACAGGCATGCGCCACTACACCTGGCTAATTTTTGTATTTTTCAATAGAGACGGGGTTTCACCATGTTGGCCAGGCTGGTCTCAAACTCCTGGCCTCAAATGATTCACCTGCCTAGGCCTCCCAAAGTGCTGGGATTACAGGGATGAGCCACTGTGCCCAGCCAACTATTGATCTTTTTTTTAAAGGATGGGGTTCACAAGGGCAAAAGTGCATCAGACCCAATGAAATCCCAGTGCATCCTGCTTTCAACTCCAAGCGCTGCGCTCCTCCTTCTCGATGACCTCCTCCATCTACTTCCTTCCTCTTTTGCTCACTTTTCTTCTTCCATCCACATTTGTTGATCACCTACTCTGTGTGCCAGTTCTGAGGATTCAGAAACAAGGAGGCCCCACTCGCTGCCCTCTGGATGCTCCCAGCCCAGAGGGCACGAAGATGCAGATATGCCCAATTGCAGTATCCTGTGGTCAGCGCTCCATAGGAGCCCAGGAGCACCAGAGAGAGAGAGAGAGAGAGAGGCCTGCTCCAGCCATGCAGGGTGAGGGAGGCCTCCCCAAAGACATGATTTATGAACCCCAGGAGACAAGCACCCCAGCGCCCCTGCAGAACTCCCCTCACCCAGGATGGGAAGGCACAGCGCTGGAGACGCTTTGGGGTTTGACATTCTCTTCTCAGCCCTGTCAATGTCCACACAGCTGAACCCAGCACTGTCTGAGACGGGTCTCCTTTTCCTATTTTAGAGGGCTAGTGAGGATTCACTCTTGGTGGTATCAACCCGGGCTGTGAGAGTGTCTGGGTCCCTCGAGAGGACCAGCACTACTCACCTCAGAGGAGGCGGCCCCTGGCAGTGGAAGGGCCTACCTCCAGGGGGAAGCAGGAGGAGGGGCTGCAGGTGACCACAGAACTCAGCCAGAGGCAGCTGTGTGTGCTTTGGTGCTCAAGGCCTCAGGGGTCCAAGGCTGCTGGGGTGGCTACCACACTGGTGCTTAGACCTTAGCAGGAGGGAAGGCAGGGGTGAGGACACTTGACCAGATACGATGCTGGCTTGCTACCCCAGCAGCTCCCTGTTCTGCATCCCAAGGCAGCCTCCCTTATCTGTCTCCTCTTCTCCCCTCCACCCCACCCACACCATTGGCCCCAAAGGCTAGTCCTGCCCCAAACATTTCCTATGTGTTCACACCTCTGAGCCTCTCTTTCTCCAGCTGTGATGTGTGACTTGGCCCTTGAAGCCCTCAAAGTTCTTCAGTGAAAGCCAACTGTATTCCTCCAGCTGGAATTACCTGTGACTTTCTCTGTATTCCCAAAATGTGCACAAAACTTATAAAAGTGTGTGATGGCCCTTAGATATTTCGGTATAATTTAATTGCATGCATGTGTCTTGCTGCCTGGGTCAATTTCTTTGAGATCAGTGACTACATGTGACCTTTGCCTTCCCAGAGACCAGCACAGACCCATCAGTGAAGCCTGTTCTCAACAAACGCTTGTAAATGACTCACTCCTACTGGGGTCTAGAGGACGATGGATCCCAGATCAAGTTGCTTGTTGCCTCATTTGTCAAGTTCTGCCTGTACATCGGCTGTTCTTCCTTACGATAAATCTGCAGATCAGAAACATGGCGGAACAACAAGCATGCAGGGCAAGTCCGTCCTTCCCATAACACCCTAGAGTAGGCTCAAAGCAGGAAAACAGCACGAGTCACATTCAGCAACAGACACGCGGGGAACCCTGCTCTCCCCTCTACCCTGAGGGGAAACAACAACACCTTCCCTGCCTGGGGAAGCTCCTACTCATGCTATCCGTCTCAGATAGCAGATCCTCTGCGAAGCCATCTTCCACTCTCTCGGAAAGAGTCCATTGTTTCTTCCTCTGCATTCTCTCTTGCCTCTATTAAGGTGTTGAGCAGATAGTATTGAAATGACCTCCTTGCCTATTTGGTATTTTCCACTATGGCAGACACATATGGGAATCAGTTCTGGGAACACAATGGTTTAAACGGAGGCAGACCACGAAACATCAGGAGAAGAGCAGTCAGGGTAGGAAAGGACCGGGAAACCTGTGCCCCATGAGCGGACTGAGTGTTGAGTTGGTCCCGGACATTGCTGTGTCTCGGTGTAATTACCAATAGCACCCACGTTCATTCTCAAGAGTGTCCTGGTTTAGTCCGTCACATATATAATCACCCTCCATGTGAGAAATATATAAAGAAGCCACAGGGGTTCGACCCACGGGAGCCTTGGGGAGTCCATCACTGTCTTCAGCCATTCAGGGTGCAGCCGCATGCTCTGCATGGCCCCAGAGGACCTGTGGAAGAGGATGACGTAATGAAAGCCTCTCCCCTAGTCTCTGTTTTGTTCACTATTGGGCACCCAGGACTTGGCACCATTCCTGGAATATATTAATCTCTTGGTAAATATTTGTGGGAGAGAGGAAGGAAGAGAGGGAGGTGGGGGGAAGAGTGTACAAGCTAGCAAAGAGCTGATTGCATTGCAGGCCCTGCCCCCTCACTGGGGGCGCCCACCAGAGGCTGAAAGACCCCCTGCTGGGGATGGCACGGATGGTGTATGGGCCGAATTACACCCCCCTCCCCTGAAAAGGATATGTCCAAGTCCTGACCCCCAGTGCCTCAGAATGTGACTGTATTGGAATTCTGGCTGTTGCAGGTGTTAGTTGAGACGAGGTCATACTGGAGTAGGATAGGCTCCTAATCCAATATGACAGGTGTCCTTACAAAAAGACAGTCATGTGCAGACAGAGGCCTACAGGGAGAAGTCCACGTCTAGACAGGCAGAGGCTGGCATGATGCAGCTACAAGCCAGGGACTCCCAAGATTGCCAGAATACCACCAGGAAGAGACAAGGAAGGATTGTCCTCGAGGTTTCAGAGGGAGTCTGCCAACACCTTGATTTCAGACTTCTAGCCTGCAGAACTGTGAGAATACATTTCTGTTGTTTAAGCCATCCGGTTTGTGGGGGTTGTTTATGCCAGCCCTAGGAAACTAACACGGAAGGAATTCTGCCTTGGGTGAGAAAATGCATGAGATGGATGATCTCTGGACTCATTAGGTTTCCATCTCGGAGCCAGGCAGCAGTGATGGATTTGCCTCAGGCAGCCTTGCAGACCCACTGTGTGTCCATCGAATTCTGCACTGGTGGTCTGCACCCAGGCAGCTAAGCACAGGCTCATCTGAACTAACTGCAGCACCAGCATCCTGAAACCTTCCTTCTCCGTCCAGCTGGTCATGGGCTCAGGGATCTTTGGCTCCTGGAACTTCAGAGTGATGGAAACTCACAAAGACACCCAAGTCCACCCCTCCCTCACACCGCCAGATTCCAGGCCCAGAGGCATGGGGGATACCTGGACTCTTTCCCTGCTCTGTGCTCTTTCCGTGTTGTTACAAGAAATAACTTTGTGGTCTACTCATTGTTTTCCAAATAAGCCCCAACTTTCCCACCTGTAGGAATCCGCTTTGCCAGAAATTCCTCACACCAGCCTCCTCCTCTCAGCCTGCCAAGATGCACTAAGATAGGAGACCACTTCCTTCAGCTGATCTCCTGTCCGGAGGGATCTCTGCTTCCCTCCATCCCCAACCCTGCCTGCCATGCAGAATCCTCTGGCTTCACTCCCAGGCAGTCCACCCTTACCTACCACTTGTCATGGGCTACTTTGCAGGGGGCTAATGACATCTTCTTCTTTCACCTCTATTCTTGTTCCTGCTAGTCATTGAACCACCCACAGATATATATTGAGAACCTACCCTATTGCAGAAGTTAAATTGTGAATAAGAATAAAAAGACTATAGTGTTGTTGGGAACATGGATACTTCAGCATTCACTTACAATGCAGAGTCCCAAGCAGAAAAATTGGAAAAATACAGGCTGCCCTTGAGATCAGAGCTGGAGAGAGTGGTGGGGAGCTGTCAGGCAAAGTCCACAAGTGCCCCAGGCCTCCTCCTAGGCCTCACTTCTCACCACTGGCCCCTTTCTCTCTGCCCCAGCCACTCTGAATGTCTTGCTCTTTTCTCCACACTCCAGTTTTATACCCACAGAGGTTTTGCACTTATTTCCCCCAACCTTGAACATCTGTGTCCCTCCCATTCTTCTTTGCATGACCAGCTCCGTTACTTCTGTGCTCCCTGCGTACCATACCCAAAACAGCACCCTGCCGCTCTCTAGTTCCTTCCCTGCCCCACTGTGCTTTGGAACACTTGCCATTAACAGAAATTAGATATGTCATTTGTTGACATGTGCACTTGTTTCTTGGCTGTCTCCCTACTAGAATATAGCGCATCTTTCAGAATATAGTGGGCACTCAGTCAATCCTGAGTGAGTGAATGAATGAATGAAATGAATGAAGTGACCACCAAGCTGAGTTAGATGAACAAGGTACCTGGCTAAGGGAAGCGCATTGAAAATGGAAAGAGTGGCACACTCAGGAGAGAAGTTCAATATGGAGGAAAGAGGAGCTGGAAAGTGTGAATGGACCCAGGAGACAGAAGCAAGGGTCTTCTGAGCCATGCTAAGATTTTTCCCAGGTCCCTGGGAAGCCACTGAACATTTAGGCAGAGAAACTGAGCCATGTACACTGCCTACAGTGGAGAGAAAAGGTTGGAAGACAACAAGAGTGCAGACAACCAATTAAGATGCAGACATCCGGACGAGAGAAAAAGAGGGCCCAGGCTAGAGTCATGGCCAAGGGGCTAAGGAGAAGTAGATGGGTCCTGGAAATACTCAGTAGGGGCCTAGCATGGTGGCTCGCGCCTATAATCCTAGCACTTTGAGAGGCTGAGGCGGGCAGATTGCCTGAGCTCAGGAGTTCAAGACCAGCCTGGGCAACATGGTAAAACCCCATCCCTACTAAAAATACAAAAAATTAGCTGGGCCTGGTGGTGAGCACATGTAATCCCAGCTACTCGGGAGGCTGAGGCAGGAGATTCGCTTGAACCTGGGAGGCAGAGGTTGCAGTGAACTGAGATCATGCTACTGTACTATAGCCTGGGCAACAGAGTGAGACTCTGTCTCAAAAAAAATAAAAATAAAAATTAAAATTAAAAATAAAAAGAAATATGAAGTAGGTAGAATTATCAGAAACCCAAAGGATTGAAAGCCCATGTGGAATGCCTCACAGGCTGTGTGCCACCTTTGATAGTGAGCTCCGTGAAGGCGGGCATTTGTCCGTTCTGAGTCTCCCATGCCTGGTATACTACCTGCTGGAAGCATGTCTCGCACTTCTGTTGCTTTCCGCTCCTTCGATGTGACGTAGCCACCTGCACTAAGTGTTTGAGAGCAGGGATTAAAGGGGAGAGAGAGCCTTCTATTTTGGTCTTGTCATTAAACCAGCTGCCTCAAATTATTTTTAGAAGAAGGACAGGTAAAAATAAACATATAGGAATAGTCACATGTCTGTGCAGGAATAATCACACATCTTTGAGAAGGGGAAAGCAGATGTAAGATTTATTTTCAAATAGTAAGGGCCAGCATTTTACAGCTGCAATATCCTTTATTCCTCAGAACAATCTCTCTGGTGTTCAGATTACTAGCTCCATTTTACAAAAGAGAAAACTGAGGCTATGAGAAGCTAAGTAACTTACCCAAGGTCATCCAGCTAGAGACCTAGGATTCCCACCCAGCCCTTCTGACTCCAAAGCCTGGTTTCCCTCCACTAGAGTACAATGCTCCGCCCAGAGTTCTGGCATAGACACCATGGGAAGTAGGGGTCAAGAAGAATAGTGGATTTAGGGAAGGCCTTACCCTGGAAGTCTCTGCCCTGGTGTTTATTTCTAGCACTTTGTGTGCTTTGAGGTTCTGTGATAAAGGGGAGCTCTAGGATGCTCTCTCTGGCCATTCCCATCCTATCCTTGGCCTATCCTAGCCCTGAAGGAAAGCGCCCATAGAAGGAACTGCCAAGTCCTCCTGTTTCTGCGTGAATGGGAAGCACACCGGCCACCCACGGCTTCCTCGGGGCAGAGAACTGAGGGCTCCGGACCAAGAGGCAGCCCCTTTTCCGGGCATGAACTGCCTGTCCTGCCAGTAGAAATTCCAAACTTGGGACTGACAGTGGCTCTCTCAAGTTCACTGAGAGTGCCAGACCTTTCTGAGAAGCAGGTTGGGGTGTCATACTTAGACGGTATACCCTGTGGCTGCAGGCAGCCCCACTGCCCCCATGCCCACCCTGCAGCCTAAATGGCTCAATCATACTTAAAAATGCTTCAAATGCATTTATTGAGTTCGAAATTTCTATTCACTAGACTCTATGATAGATGGGAAGCCCTTGAGTTTTTTAAAACTGAACTCCTTTATCATGGGTTGGGTTCATCACTGACTTGATTCAGACTGTTAATATAGTAGAACCCCATTTTCCCTCTGAGACAAATGGAACAATTTTAACATCCATCTAATCTTTATCATCCTTATAAGCATGCAAAGTAATATCTGCACAGTACTTGGCCCATAATAGGCAGTGAATGGTGGTGGTTATTATTATTAATAACTACTAACACACTGGCCACATAGTAGGTGCTCAATGAAAATGTAAGGATTGGAAATTAGGCTCAAAGTGTTCGCTTTAATTCCCCATTTGAATTCCACCCAGAGCAGGGAAGATATGGGAGAAGAAAGGGGAAATCCAGCATATTTGGTATTTGGAAACATGACATCCAAAAATGTCTGTTTTCTTTTCTTTTTCTTTTTCTTTATTTTTATTTATTTATTTTTTTTGAGGAAGGGTCTCGCTCTGTGGCCCAGGCTGGAGTGCATGGCACAATCTCAGTTCACTGCAACCTCCACCGCCCTACAGGCACACGTTACCATGCCCGGCTAATTTTTGTATTTTTAGTAGAGTTGGGGTTTTGTAATGTTGGCCAGGCTAGTGTTGAACTCCTGACCTCAAGTGATCCTTCCTTAGCCTCCCAAAGTGTTGGGATTACAGGCGTGAGCCATTGTGCCTGGCCCCAAAAATGTCTGTTTTCTTTCTTTCTTTCTTTTTTTTTTTTTTGAGACTGAGTCTCACTCTGTCATCCAGGCTGGAATGCAGTGCAGTGGTGCGATCTCAGCTTACTGCAACCTCTGCCTCCTGGGTTCAAGTGATTCTCCTGCCTCAGCCCCCTGAGTAGCTGGGATTACAGGCATGCGCCACTACACCCGGCTAATTTTGTATTTTTAGTAGAAACGTGGTTTCTCCATGTTGGTCAGGCTGGTCTCGAACTCCTGACCTCAGGTGATCCGTCTGCCTCAGCTTCCCAAAGTACCGGGATTATAGGTGTGAGCCACAGCGCCCAGCCTAAAAATGTCTGTTTTCAAGTCACAATTATTTTCTTTCATGCAGCTGCCAGGGGCTAGAATTACTTAGGAACTGTGGCCAGCTTTTTGGGAGATGAGTTGGTGGAGGAAAGACCTACTTAGATGGAAAAGATAACACACCAGACGAATGGTCCCTCCAGTGCTTATGTCATCTGGCAGAGCCCCCTAAGTTAGGAGGAATTTCCCTTGTACCTGACAATAACATTTTTTCAAAATAAAATATGTTGAGGCTGAGAAGTTTATCTTGGCTGAGCATTGTACCATTAACTCAAGATTAAATGCATCCTGTCCAAATTCTTTTGCTACTTATAATGGGTCTCAGGCTCGTGGTCTCCAGATGTTGATTCTATGGGTGTCCCAAGAAAAGAAGCTAATTGCTCTTTGCGGTAGAAGCATGGAAGTGGGGCTGTGGTGGCTGTCCCGGTGCACTCCCTACGCCCCCCTGCAGAGCCAAGGCAGGACTCTCTCAGCCACCGCAGCTTTGCCTGCTGAAGTGCAGAAGGTTGGCGGAGGTTCAGCTGGGTCCCTCCCTGCACACTACGTTTAGCTGAAAGCAGCTGCCATGTGGCCCCTCCAGTGGGGTAGCCCAGTCTCACAATTGACTGATGTAGGGGAGCAAAAGCCCAGCCCTTCGGTGCTTCAGTTTGGGACAACTTCAAAGTGCCACCCCAGCTCCAGGGCTCTGAACCCTATGAGACTGGCAGAGGCTGTTGTTGTGAGGGCTTCAGAATTGAACTTTTGATGACACTTACTTTCTTTTTTCTTTCTTTCTTTTCTTTTTTTTTTCGAGACAGAGCCTCGCTCTGTCACCCAGGCTGGAGTGCAGTGGCCCCATCTCGGCTCACTGTGACCTCCGCCTCCCGGGTTCGAGCGATTCTCCTGCCTTAGCCTCCCAAGTAGCTGGGATTACAGGTGCACGCCATCATGCCTGGCTAGTTTTTGTATTTTTAGTAGAAATGGGGTTTCTCCATGTTGGCCAGGCTGGTCTCGAACTCCTGACCTTAAGTGATCCACTCGCCTCAGTCTCCGAAAGTGCTGGGATTACAGGCATGAGCCACTGAGCCTGGCATATCTTTACTTTCTTCACTCCTCTGCAGGGAATAATTCAGAGGATGTTCCCTATAAACTTACCGCACATGCATCTCCAGCTCAGAGATGTTGGTGCCAGGAAGGGTTTGAGGAAGCAGACTGTGTATGGGATTTTGAAGTTTGATCACTCATCAGTCAGTTGACCATGAGGACCCCATCCCTTGCGGCAGTGGAGCCCTGATTCCCCCAGGCATGCTGTGCA
This sequence comes from Hylobates moloch, assembly GCF_009828535.3. Lineage (NCBI taxonomy): Eukaryota > Metazoa > Chordata > Mammalia > Primates > Hylobatidae > Hylobates > Hylobates moloch. Next base: position 15,464,298 of record NW_026652288.1, on the reverse strand, counting down.
ATTGGTAAAACTTCCATGATACACTTGGGTGGAACAGCTATGGAAAGGAATGGACAGGAGGTACAAGACCTCAGGAGTTTGAAAGGCTGGTGAGGAGGGGCGAACAATGGAGTGAGATGGCTGTTGCTGAGTGATGGTTCTCCATCAATGCATTTGAGAAAGGCAGTGGAAGGCTGAGAGTGATTAATCATGAAGGTAAAGTGTGACAGCCATAGGACCTCATTGGTAGCATATAAAGAGACCATCATCTCTCACAACTCGAGGGCGGAAAAGGCTGAGTATCAGGCCCAAGACTGAATTTATAAGAGTTGCGGTGCCCCAGAGATGGTCAAATTCTCAACCCTATGGAGTCGGTGATGCCAAGGTCAGGGTCCTTGTGCCAGTGCTGTGAGACTGCAGCACAGTTCAGTGCCTCCCTCCCTCTGCCCAGCCTCGCTGCCTTCACTCCTCACAAGAGCACCCCCACAAGAATCTTCCTGTACCCTAATCTCAATTTCAGAATCAGCTCCTCACAGAACCCCATGTTGGACAGCGCAGACAGCCGTACCAGCGAGGAGTCATCAGTTCCCCACCAGCAGGGCTCGGCGTGGGTTTGGATGACGTTTTTAGTTTCACCTCAGTCTTTGCAGTTACTATTCTCTGCACCTGAAACACTGTTTCACAGCTCTTCACCCAGGGTTCATCTCAAATACTGCTTCCTCGAAAACATTCCTTGACCACTTACCCTGAAGTATTCCATATCATGCCTGCTCAGTTTCTGTATTTCACATGACCCTGTTTTATTTGCTTCACAGCCCTGACAAGCATTTGAAACTATTTGCTCATTTATTTGTTTATTTTACTTTCCATCCCTCCCACTAGAGGTAAGTTTCATGAAGCCCCAGGCCAGTGTTTAGTGTTGTGCTTGGGAGCTATATAAATATTTTTGAAGGCAAAATAAAGAAAAAAATGAAAATTAAAGAAGGAAAAGGAAGGATGGAAAAAGGAAGGAGTACTGTGTTCAAATTCTGACTTTGGGTCAGGCATGGTGGCACACACCTGTAATCCCAGCTACTCAGGAGGCTGAAACAGGAGTATCATTTGAACCCCGGAGGTGGAGGTTGCAGTGAGCCGAGATCGCGCCACTGTATGCCAGCCTGGGTGACAGACCAGGCTGCATCTCAAAAAATAATAATAATAATAATAATAATAATAATAATAATAATAATTCTGACTTGGGTGAAGCTAGGAAGATTTTTTGACTTCTCTCACCTTTTGATGCCTTCTATGGGGATCAAAAGGGGATACAAATTCTTTTTGAAATTCAGTGAGAGAATTTGCGCAGAGCCCACGTTTTGCTTCTTCCCCTGGACATATCTAGAATGTTCTCTTTAGAATAGCACTCAAGTCTTTCTTATCTTTCTTCTTACTCACTTTGCCCTTCTTTCACCTCTCGATTCTCATCTAAAGGGGAGATGTTCAGAAAACTGAAGTTACCAAACAGGAGATGTTTTTGAGAGATTATGTCATAAGCACGAAAGGCAGCCTGTGAGCCAGAGCAGGAATCTTACCCCGGGCTTCGCTGTTTTGTGTGTTTATATTTGTTATTGTTATTGTGTGTGTAGGAGGGGCTGCAGGGGCCTAACCTTACAGTAGTCAGCGGGCACCGGTTCTCTGGAAGCCCAGCTGCTGTCCTGGAATGACTCCTTGGCAGTTTCTCAGGGGAAGGCTGCTTCCAACGCTGTGTGCCAGGAACCTGGCCAGCGGCTCCCGCCTCTGGGATTTTCCATCTTGGTTGCTACCTTCTTTTCAAAGTCTTGTCCTCCACTTTCTTGAGAATTAGCAATGGGATGGGTTTTGTTCACCTGCATTTATTCACTCATTTATTTTATTCTTTATGAAAGTAATAAATGGTCTTGGAAAGACTCAGGACCAGTACAAATTAAACCGGGGGAAAATAAAGAGTTGAAATTACTGTTTTAATTTGTAGTCACGTTCTCCCAGGACTTTTTCCATACAGTTTCTTAAATTTAATTTTATCATGTCTAAGGGATATTTACAAATAGTTTAAAAGCCAGAAAGTGTTGGCTTTTGACAACAACCAGCAAGCTAAGGCCCCAGACTTCCCTCCCGATACCCACTCCCTAGAGGCAATGGTGATTATTCCCTTCAGCTGTGTCTCTGCTATTTACCTCCCTCAGTCTAAATACTATGCTTACATTACCATTTCTTCATCTACTACTTTTAGGTTTTTGCCTTTTGACTTCCAGGTATGGTGGATGAGATTTTACACCTCTTCCTCTTGCCCTAACAGCTCAGCCTTACACCAGTTCCCACTCCATCTCCCCAGATATATTCTATCAATTTTGCTAAACCATCATTACTCACATTTTTATGTCTATATTAATATATTTGGAATAGAGCCATTTTTTGTCCTACTATTACATTTCTTGTCTTATACAACTTTTTTTGCGTTCTTTGCAATTAATAATTGCCTCACTTTGTTTACTTAGCTTTCTATGTATCTATCTCTAATTCACCCCCCACCTCTTCAGTAGAACTGTATTTCCTCAGTATTTATTTTTTTATTTTGCGACAGACTCTCACTCATTCAGGCTGGAGTACAGTGGCACAATCTTGGCTCACTGCAACCTCTGTCTCCCAGGTTTGAGCGATTCTCCTGTCTCAGCCTCCCGAGTAGCTGGGATTACAGGCATGTGGCACCACACCCGGCTAATTTTTGCATTTTTAATAGAGATAGGGTTTCACCATGCTGGCCAGGCTGGTCTCGAATTCCTGACCTCAAGTGATCCGCCTGCCTCAGCCTCCAAAGTACTGGGATTACAGGTGAGGCACGCAGTATTGTAATGAGTGCCTTCAAACACAGAAGCCAGCTATGTCTTCCATTTGCTCCTTGGAAATGTCCTCCCAGGAACACCCCATCGTCCTTCTCCAAACTGGAGTGACTGCTCTCTCATACCCAGCTGGGCTCTAGGCCTTCTCTCCACCAACTGCGGAAGCATTTTCATCTCCTATCTCTTGTGCTGGATCCCACTTCTATACATCATGGTTTTGTAAGGGATTTTTTTTTTTACTCTTTTTATCTTTAACAGCTTATTGAGATATAATTAACAGACAGCAAACCTCACATGTTAAAATGTACAATCTGATGAATTTTGACACATGCATACATTTGAGTAACCATCACCATCATCAGGATAATGAGCATGTCCGTCACCCCCAAAGCTTCCTTGTGTCTCTTTTTTTTTTTTGAGACCGAGTCTCAGTCTGTTGCCCAGGCTATAGTACAGTGGTGTCATCTCGGCTCACTGCAACCTCTGCCTCCTGGGTTCAAGCAATTCTCCTGCCTCAGCCTTCCCAGTAGCTGGGATTACAGGCACCCGCCACCACATCCAGCTAACTGTTGTATTTTTAGGGGTTTTGCCATGTTGGCCAGGCTGGTCTCGGACTCCTGACCTAGGTTGATCCATCCAACTAAGCCTCTCAAAGTGCTGGGATTATAGTCATGAGCCACAGTGCCCGGCCTAGAGTTTTATATAATGGATTCATACAGTATGTACTTGTTTTTATCTGGCTTCATTTACTCAGTATGTGTATATATACATATATAGAGAATATATATATAGAGAGAGAGATGAGGCCTTGCTATATTGCCTAGGCTGGCCTCGAGCTCTGGGCTCAAGGGATCCTCCCACCTCAGCCTCCTGCGTAGCTGAGAGTACAGGCCTGTGCCACTATGCCCAGCTCTCAGCATAATTATATTGGGATTTATCTGAATTGCCATTTCTTTTCTTTCTTCTCTTTTTTTTTTTTTTTGAGACGGAGTTTCACTCTTGTTGCCCAGGCTGGAGTGCAATGGCGTGGTCTCAGCTCACCACAACCTCCACCTCCTAGGTTCAAGCAATTCTCCTGCCTCAGCCTCCCAAGTAGCTGGAATTACAGGCATGTGCCACCATGCCCGGCTAATTTTGTATTTTTAGTAGAGATGGGGTTTCTCCATGTTGATCAGGTTGGTCTCAAACTCCCGACCTCAGGTGATCCACCTGCCTCGGCCTCCCAGAGGGCTGGGATTACAGGCACGAGCCACTGCACCCCGCCTGCATTGCCATTTCTATCAACAGTTCATGGCGTTTTATTGTAGAGTAGTAGCCTGTTGCTTAGATGTCTCAAAATTTGCTTACTCATTCCTATTGAGGACATTTTGGGTTGCTTCTATTATTTGGCTATTACAAATAAAGCTGCTATGAACAGCCATGTAAAATTCATTGTATGGCTATATGCCTTCATTTCTCTTGGATAAATATCTAGGAGTGGAATGGCTAGGTCATATAGAGGTGTATTTTTAAATTTTATTTATTTATTTATTTTTTGAGACAGAGTCTCATTCTGTTGCCCAGGCTGGAGTGCAGTGGCACAATCTCGGCTCACTGCAACCTCCGCCTCATGGATTCAAGCAATTCTCCTGCCTCAGCCCCCCGAGTAACTAGGATTACAGGCGTGCGCCACTACGCCCAGCTAAGTTTTGTATTTTTAGTAGAGACAGGGTTTCACCATGCTGGCCAGGCTGGTCTTGAACCCCTGACTTCAGGTGATCCGCCCGCCTCAGCCTCCCAAACTGCTGGGATTACAGGCATGAGCCACCACTCCTGGCTATATTGTTGTTTTTTAAGAAACTACCAAATTATCTTCTATATTAGTCCGTTTTCACACTGCTGATAAAGACATACCCGAGACTGGGAAATTTACAAAAGAAAGAGGTTTATTGGACTTACAGTTCCACATGGCTGGGGAGGCCTCACAATCGTGGTAGAAGGTGAGGAGGAGCAAGTCACATCTTACGTGGATGGCAGCAGGCAGAGAGAGAGCTTGTGCAGAAACTCCTGTTTTTAAAAATCATCAGATCTTGTGAGACCTGTTCACTATCACGAGAACAGCAAGGGAAAGTCCTGCCCCCATGATTCAATCATCTCTCACCAGTTCCCTCCCACAGCATTTGGGAATTATGGGAAATACAAGATAAGATTTGGGTGGGGACACAGCCCAGCCATTTCATCTTCCAAAATGTTTGTACCATATTAGCTTTTCACCAGCAGTGAGTGAGAGTTCCAGTTGTTCCACATGCTTACTAATACTTGGTATGATCAGTCTTTTAAATTTCAGGCATTCTATTCAGTGGTATCTATTGAGGTTTCAGTTTCCATTTTGTAATGACAAACAATGCTGAGCTTATTTTCACGTGCATATTTGCCATCCATATATCTTCTTTATTGTTCATATCTTTTTCTCATTTTATTGTGAAGTCATTGGTTTTCTTATTATCCAGTTTTGAGAATTCTGTGTATATTGCAAATACAAATGCTTTATCACACATGTGCTTTGCAAATATTCTCCCCTAGCCTGTGGCTTGTATTTTGTAACACTGATTTTGAAGAGCAGAACAGAAATTTTTTCTTTTTTTTTTTTTTTTTTGAGACAAGATCTTGTCCTGTCACCCAGGCTGGAATACAGTGGTGCAATCATAGCTCACTGCAGCCTCAAACTTCTGGGCTCAAGTGATCCTCCCACCTCAGCCTCCTGAGTAGCTGGGAACGCAGGCACATACCACCATACCTGGCTAATTAAAAAAATTTTTCTTAGTCTCACTATTTTACTGAAGCTGGTCTGGAACTCCTGGCCTTGAATGATCATCTCGGCCTCCCCAAACTCTGGGATTACAGGCATGAACCATCACACCTGGCTTGAAGAGAAGAGGTTGTTAATATTAAAGAAGTCCATTTATCTGTTTTTGTTTTTTTTCCCCTGTATTGTGTTTTTGGTATTGTATCTAAGAGATTGTTGCTTAACTCAGGACCACAAAGTTTTTTTCTATGTTTTTCTTCTAAGTTTTTTGTACTTCTAGGTTTTACATTTAAGTCTCCAATCCATTTTGAGTTAAATTTTGTGTATAGTGTGATGTGTGGATCAATGTTCATTTTTTTGCATATGAATAACCATTATTTTAACACCATTTATTGAAAAGAGTATCTTTTTGCCCATGAATTAACTTTGCATGTCTCTTGAAAATCAGCTATCTATATATATGTGGGTCTACCTGTTTTGTCATATTTAACTGTTTGTATAGTTTGAGATTATTATCATACTGTCTTAATTTTCATAGCTTTACAAGTCTCAAAGTCAGATAGGACCAGTTTCCAGCTTTGTTATTTTTCAAAATTACTTTGGCATTTTAAATTTTTTAATTTTCATATTAATTTTAGAATTAATATGTTAATTTTCTTTTTTGTTTGTTTGTCTTCTTTGTTTGAGAGAGTCTCACTCTGTCACCCAGGCTGGAGTGTAGTGGTACAATCTCAGCTCACTGCAACCTCTGCCTCCCAGGTTTAAGCAATTCTCCTGCCTCAGCCACCTGAGTACTGGGATTGCAGGCATGCGCCACCATGCCTGGCTAATTTTTGTGTGTTTGGTAGAAACAGGGTTTCACCATGTTGCCCAGGCTGGTCTAAAACTCCTGGCCTCAAGTGATCCACTGCCTCGAACTGCCAAAGTGCTGGGATTACAGGAGTGAGCCACTATGCCTGGCCAATATGTTAAATTTCTACCAAAGAAGCTTGCTAGAATTTTATTGAAAGTGTGTTGAGTTTGGAACAATTTAGTGAGAACTGACCTCTTAAGGATCTTGGGTCATTCAATGCATGAATATATATTTCTCTCCATGTATTTAAGTCTTCTTTAATTTCTTTCAGCAATGTTTTGTAGTTCCCAGTATATAGGTCTTACACGTCTCCTGTCAGATTTATCCTTTAGTACTTAATATTTTTGGTGCTATTATTGTAAATGATATTAATTTTACTTCAATTTCTGCCTCTTTATTGTGAGAATCTGGAAATACCACTGATTTTTATATATTTAGTCTTGTGTCCTGAAACTCTGCTAAACTCACTTTATTAACATATATCTTTATTTCTTTTGAGTAAATGTCTAGGAGTGGAATGTCTGAGTCATACAGAGGTATAATTTTACCCTCTATATGGTAGTTCTAGTAGCTTTTATGTAGATTCAAAAGAATTTTCTATGTAGATGATCACGTTATCTGTAAATAAACACAGTCTTATTCTTCCTTTCCAATCTAGATACCTTTTAATACTTCTTGGCTTTATGCAATGGCTTCAACATTCAGTACAAATGTTACATAGAAATGGTGAGAGGGGACATCATTGCCTTGAACCTGATCGTAAGAAGGAAGCATTCAGTCTTTCTATGATGTTAGTTGTAGAGTTTTTGTAGATACCCTTTATCTGATTGAGGAAGTTTACCAATGTTCCTGGTTTGCTGTGAATTTTTGTCAGAAATAAGGGTTGGGCTTTGTCAAATGCTTTTCTTCTCATCTACTAGAGATAATCATACGCTTTCTTGCTTCATTTCGGTTTGGAATTTAGTCTGTTGACGTGGTGGATTACATTACTTGATTTTCAAATATAAGAACAAACTTGTATTTCTGGAATAAACTGCGTTGGCTGTTGATGTATTATCCTTTTTATACATTGTTCGATTCAATTTGCTAAAATTTTGTTAACAATTGTTGCATATGTTCATGAAGGAAATTGATCAAGTTTTCTGGTAATGCCTTTATCTGGTTTTGATATTATTGAATGCTGGTCTCATATAATCTGTTAGTAATTATTTTTTCTGATTCAGTTTTCTGGAAGATTTTGTGCATATGTTTCCTTAAAAGTTTGCTGGAACTCACCAGTGAAACCATCTGGACCTGGAATTTTCTTTGTAGGAAAGTTTTTAACAACAAACTCAATTTATTTAAAAGGCATAATGTCATTATGTTATCCATTTCTTCTTGAGTAAGCTTTGGTAGTTTGTCTTCCTAGAAATCTATCTATTTCATTTAATTTTTCAAATTTATTGGCATAGAATTGCTCATAATATATTTTTATTATCCTTTTAATACCTAGAGGATCTGTAGTGATGTCACCTCACTCATTGCTGATATTGACTATTTGTGTTTTGTATATTGAAGTCAAAATAAAAATGTAGAGCTGAATCTCTAAACTTAATGTTTTATTTGGGAAGAGAAAATTGTAATTCAGGGCGTACACGCAGACCAGGTGGCCTTTGGTATGCCTGAAGAACAAAGACAAGGTTAGAGGTTTTATTAAAAAGAAGAAGAAATGTCACGTATTGCTCTTTGAGAAAGTTCATTGACACTAGTAAGGGTTTGTAAAGCTGGGAAGCCCGAATAGGTGAGCAACAGTGATGGGCAAAATTAGTTCTAGAGTTGCAGCAAATTATCTCAGAAGCTATAGATAGAACTGGTTTTAGGGTACAACAAGCAGTTTCAGCAGCCATACTTACGAGAATTACATTCACGGAGTAACGTTTGAGTGATTTTCCTCCGGTGGCTTCTTGACTCTGTTTTAGTTGGGAATGACAAGAATAACCCAATTCTTATGATCGACTTTCACATTTATTTTTTCCTCATCAGTCTGGCTAGAAGTTTATCAATTTTATTGATCTCAAAAAGCCAGCCCTTGGTTTCACTGATTTTCACTATTATTTATGTGATTTTCTATTTTATTAATTTTTTTTTTTTGAGACAGTCTCACTCTGTTGCCCAGGCTGGGGTATAGTGGGGTGATCTCGGCTCACGGCAACCTCCATCTCCTGGGATCAAGCAATTTCTGACTAATTTTTGTATTTTTACTAGAGACGGGGTTTCACCATGTTGGCCAGGCTGGTCTTGAACTCCTGACTTCAAGTCACATCGGCCCTGACTTTAGCCACATCGGCCCGCTAAAGTGCTAGGATTACAGGCGTATTTTATTGATGTTTTTCTTTGATCTCTCTTTCTTCTACTTTCTTTTCTTCAGTTGTTCTTGTCTTTCTAGTTTCTTAGGGTGAAAGATGAGGTCCTGGATTTGAGACCTTCTTTTTTATTTAATCATTTAGTATTATAAATTTCTAAATACTGCTTTGTTTTCATTTTCTTTTAGTGGAAAATATTTTAAATTTACTTTGAGACTTCCTCTTTCAATCACAGATTATTCAGAGGTGTGTTATTTAGTTTCCAAATATTTTGGATTTTCTAGCTTTTTACTATTAATTTATAATTTCATTGTGGTCAGAGAATATACTTTGCAAAGACTTGAATATTTAAAAGTATACTGAAGGCCAGGGATGGTGGCTTACTCCTATAATCCCAGCACTTTGGAAGGCTGAGGCAGGCGAATCACCTGAGATCAGGAGTTCGAGACCAGCCTGGCCAACATGGTGAAACCCCGTCTCTACTGAAAATACAAAAATTAGCCAGGCGTGATGGCAGGTGCCTGTAATCTCAGCTATTCGGGAACCTAAGGCAGGAAAATCTCTTGAATCTGGGAGGCAGAGGTTGCAGTGAGCCGAGATGGTACCACTGCACTCTAGCCTGGGTGACAGAGCGAGACTCAATCACAAAAAAAAAAAAAAATTATACTGAGACTTACTTGTTTTATGGTAGATTATGGTCTATCTTGGTAAATGTTCATGTGCACTTGAAAAGCGTGTATATTCTGCTGTTGCTGGGTGGAGTGTTCTATGAATCTCCATTAAGTCAATTTGGTTGATAGTGTTTTCAACTCATCTGTATTCATACTAATTATATGTTTTCTTGTTTTATAATTATTGAGAGAGGGTCAGCAAGTTCTCAGACCATAATTGTGGACTTGGCTATTTCTCCTTGCAGTTCTATTAGTTTTTGCTTAATTTATTGTTTAATTTAATTTAATTATTTCTCTTCCCATCAGAGAGGTAATGTGCCAATGTCTGAACAAGCTTTGAGGGAGGCACATCTCACACATGCACCTGAAAACTCAGTCATCATGCTTATGATCTACAAAAGGGTCACTTCGTTTATTTTTTTAATTTAAAACATTTTTTGAGATGGGGGTCTCACTCTGTCACCCAGGCTGGAGTGCAGTGGCACGATCTCAGTTCACTGCAACCTCTGCCTCCCGGGTTCAAGCAATCCTCCTGCCTCAGCCTCCTGAGTAGCTGGGACTACAGGTGTGAGCCACCACACCTGGCTAGTTTTTTTGTATATTTTATAGAGATGAGATGGAGTTTCATTATGTTGGCCAGGCTGGTCTTGAACTCCTAGCCTCAAGTGATCCGCCAGCCTTGGCCTCCCAAAGTCCTGGGATTACAGGCATGAGCCACTGTGCTCAGCCACTTTATTTATTTTTAAGCTTGGTTATTAAGGCACACAAGTATTTAGGATATTGTAACCTCTTGTGTATTGACCTGCTGTATACCCAGTAATATTCTTTGCCTGAAATCTACATGGTTTTGTATTAATATTAATATAACCATTTCATTTACTTTTGATTACAGTTATCCTAGCATATCTACTTCCCTTTTTTTGCTTTTATCTTATTTATATCTATATATTAAAATAGGTTTCTTGTAGGCAGTCTGTCATTGGGTCTTGGTTTTTTTTCACTTTTGTCATTATGGTAAAATTTACATAACATAAAATTTACCATTTTAACCCTTTCTAAGTGTACAATTCAGTGATAGTAAGTACATTCACAATGTTGTACAACTATCACTGCTTTCCATTTCCAGAACTTTTTCATCATCCCAAATGACTCTCTGTACCTATTAAACAATATCTTTCTACTCTCAGCCCCTGGTAACCTCTAGCGTACTTTCTGCTTCTATGAATTTGACTATTCTAGATACCTCATATAAGTGGAATCAGGATATTTGTCCTTTTATGTTTGGCTTCTTTCTTCTTCTTCTTTTTTTTTTTTTGAGACAGAGTCTTGCTCTGTCGCCCAGGCTGGAGGATAGTGGCATAATCTTGGCTCACTGCAATCTCTGCCTCTCAGGTTCAAGGAATTCTCTGCTTCAGCCTCCTGAGTAGCTGGGATTACAGGTGCCTGCCACCACGCCCTGCTAAATTTTTGTATTCTTAGTAGAGATGGGGTTTCACCATCTTGGCCAGGCTGGTCTTGAACTCCTGACCTTGTGATCCACCAGCCTCAGCCTCCCAAAATGCTAGGATTACAGGCGTGAGCCAGCCTGGCCTGGCTTCTTTCACTTAACATAATGTCTTCAAGGTTTATCTATGTTGTAGCATACGTCAACATTTTATTTTTTTAAAGCTGAGTAATATTCTGTTGCATGTATATACTACATTTTGTTAATCCATTCTTCTATCAGTGAACGTTTGGGTTATTTTCACCTTTTTATTTTGAGACAGAGTCTCACTCTGTCACTCGGGCTGGAGTGCAGTGGCACGATCTCGGCTCACTGCAACCTCCACCTCCTGAATTCAAGCGATTCTCCTGCCTCAGCCTCCCAAGTAGCTGGGATTACAGGCACACACCACCACAGCCTGGCTGATTTTTGTATTTTTTATAGAGACAGGGTTTCACCATGTTGGCCAGGCTGGTCTCAAACTCCTGACCTCAAGTGATCAGCCTGCCTCAGCCTCCCAAAGTCCTGGGATTATAGACCATTTTCACCTTTTGTTTTTTGTGCACAATGCTGCTGTAAACACTGCTGTACAAATACTTGAGTTCCTGCTTTCAATTCTTTGGAAACTGAAATATGCCTGGAAGCGGATTGCTGGATCATGTGGTCTCACAATGTTTAACTTTTTGAGGAAACGTCCACAGTGGTTGCACCATTTTATGCTCCCACCCCTGATGCACCAGGATTCCAATTTCTCAGCATCCTTGTGAACACTTGTTATTTTCTATTTTTTAATTTTGTTTTGTTTTTAATTTTAACATAATAGTCATCCTAATGGGTATAAAATGGTGGGACTTACTTTTTAACCTAGTCTGACAATATCTGCTTTTTAATTAAGGTGTATGTTAGTTATCTATTAGTGTGTAACAAATTACCGCAATACATAATAGCTTAAGAACCAAACATTTTTTCATCTTTCAGGTTTTGAGGGTCCAAAATCTGAAGCAACTTATCTGGGCAGATCTCTCTCATAAGGTTACGATCAAGACGGGGCTGCAGACTCTGAGGATTTGACTGGGGCTGAAGAACCCACTTCTGAGCTCATCCAGGAGGCTGTTTGCAGGAAGCTATAGTTTCTTACCATGTGGGCCTCTCCACAGGGCTGCTCTCAGCATGGCTTTCCCCATAGCTGATATCGATACTGGGAGAAAGAGGAAGAGAGAGAGAGAAAGAGATGAAAAAGGGAGAGAGAGAGAGAGAGAGAGAGAAAGAAAGAAAGAATGCAATGCTGCTCTGCCCTTAGAGAGAGAGAAAGAGAGAAAGCAGAAAAAGAGAGAGAGAGATAATGCAGTGCTGCTCTGCCCTTTATGGCCTAGTCACCAATTACACATCATCCCACCTGCCTTATCCTTTGCTTAGTAAGTCACAAAGCTCAGTCCATGCTCTATGGAAGAAGCTCATATGGTGGTGGAAATACCAGAAGATGGGCCTCAATGCTGGCCATCTTGGAGGCTGGCAACCACAAGATATTTAGACCATTTATATTTAATATAATTATTGATATGTTTGTGTTCAAATCTATTATCTTATCTTTTTATTTCTACCACCTGTTCTTTGTTTCATTTTCCCCCTTTTATAAATTATTTTTAATTCATTGAATATTGTTTATGATTCCTTTGTAACAACTTTGTTAGCCTGGTAGCTATAACTCTTTATGATGTTATTTTAGAGATTGCTTTACAGTCTATAGTATATATCTTTAACTTCTACAGCTGTCTTCAAGGGATATTATACTACTTCATGTATCAGAACCTTACAACAATATACTTCTACTTTTTCCCTCTAGGACTTTGTGATATTATTCACATGTATTTTACCTGTATATATGTTAACAGCAAACATCAAAATACATTGTTGATGTTTTTGCTTTAATCATTTTTACCTTTAAAAAATGTCAATAACAAAAATAACATTAGCCTTTATATTTATCCATGTATGTACCATATCTAGTGCTTCTCATTTTTTTGTGTAAATCCAGATTTCCATCTGGTATCATTTTCCTTCTGCTTGAAGTATTTCCTTCAACGATTCTTACAGTGCAGGTCTGCTGGTGATGAATTATTTCAGCTTTTATATGTCTGAAAAAGTCTTTATTTCATCCTTGTTTTTAGAAAGATAATTTCACTGCATGTGGAATTCTATGTTGACAGTTTTTCCTTTCTTTCAATGCTTTAAAGATGTTGCTTCACTGTCTTTGAGCTTACACTGTTTTTAATGAGAAATTTGCTATTATTCTTGTGTCTTTTTTCCATTGTATACAATGTGCCCTTCCCCCATCCCTGGCTAATTTCAGGATTTTTCTTTTCATCACTAGTTTTAAACAATTTGATGATACTATGGCTTGGTATAGGTGTTTTTTTTTTTTTTCTTTTTTTTTTTTTAGATGGAGTTTCGCTCTGTCGCCCAGGCTGGAGTGCAGTGGCGCGATCTCACTGCAAGCTCTGCCTCCCGGGTTCACGCCATTCTCCTGCCTCAGCCTCCCGAGTAGCTGGGAATACAGCAGCCCGCCACCACGCCCGGCTAATTTTTTGTATTTTTAGTAGAGATGGGGTTTCACCGTGTTAGCCAGGATAGTCTCGATCTCCTGACCTCGTGATCCACCCGCCTCGGCCTCCCAAAGTGCTGGGATTAAAGGCTTGAGCCACCGCGCCCGGCCCAGGTTTTTTTTTTTTTTTATGTTTGTTTTAGCTTCTTAAATCTGTGGGTTTATACTTTTTATCAAATCTGGAAGCTTTTTGGTGTTATTTCTTTAAATATATATATATATACTTTTTTTTTTGAGACACAGTTTCACTCTGTCCCCCAGGCTGGAATGCAGTGGTGCAATCTCAGCTCATTGTAACATCTTCCCCCGGGGTTCAAGCAATTCTCATACCTCAGCCTCCCAAGCAGCTGTGATTACAGGCACAGGCCACCAAGCCCAGCTAATTTTTGTATCATTAGTAGAGATAGGGTTTCACCATGTTGGCCAAGCTGGTCTAGAATCCTGACCTCAGGTGTTCTGCACGCCTCAGCTTCCCAAAGTGCTGGGATTACAGGCGTGAGCCACCTCACCTGGCTTCAAATATTTTTCTGTCCCCCGCTTTCCTTTTCTTTGGGAACACTGGTGTCCAAGTCACTCACCATCACATTTTCCTTATCCTGTTCTCTGGAAGTCACTCATTAAGCACAGCTCACACTCAATGAGGGGTTCACATGATGACATGTGTAGCAGGAGCTGTGGATCATTTGCTGGTGAAGTATGTTTTACAGTAGCCCTCACTTATATTTGATTGCTTGAAGTTGTGCTACACTTCACTAATGCTCTGTTTGTTTGTGTTTCAGTCTTTTTTTTTCCTGTTTCATTTTGAATAGTTTTTATTGATGCATCTTCAAGTTTGCTAATCTTTTTTTTCTGTAATACACAATCCGCCATTATTTCCTTCCAATGTACTTTTCGTATCAGATATAAAAAGCTTTTCTCTTTAGAAATTCTGTTTGGATCTTAGTTATATCTTTTGTCTCTCTACTAAACTTGTTCAATGTTTTGTCTAACTCTTTAAAGATATAAAATGTGGTTATAACAATTTTTTTTTTTTTGAGATGGAGCCTCACTCTGTCACCCAGGCTGGAGTGCAATGGCGCAGTCTCAGGTCACTGCAACCTCTGCCTCTCAGGTTCAGGCGATTCTCCCAACTCAGCCTCCCAAGTAGCTGGGACTATATGTGTGCACACCACCACTCCTGGCTAACTTTGTTGTATTTTTCATAGAGACAGGGCTTAGCCATTTTGCCCAGGTTGGTCTCGAACTCTTGAGCTCAAGCAATCTGCTGCCTGCCTAGGCCTCCCAAAGTCCTGGGATTACAGGCATGAGCCACTGTGCCTCACCCTATAATGATTTTAATGTCTTTGTCTACTATTTCTATCATTTGTGCTATTTCTGGGTGAGTTTCCATAAATGAGTTTTCTCTTCAGTATGGGTTTCATTTTCCTTTAAATTGGATCCCAAACATTGTGAATTTTATTAGTGTTGGGTGCTGGATATATTTTCATTCCTTTCTTTCTTTTATTTTTAGAGACGAAGTCTCACTATGTTGCCCACGCTGGTCTCGAACTCCTGAGCTCAAGTGATCATCCACTTTGGCTTCTCAAAGTGCTAGGATTATAGGCATGAGCCGCCATGCCCGACCTTTAAAAATATTGTTGAACTTTATTCTGGGATGAGGTTAAATTTCATAGAAACAATGTGCTCCTTTTGGTTCTTGCTTTTAATCTTTATTAGGCTGGAACAAAGCAATGGCTAGTCTAGGGTCAATTTTTCTCCCTGACTGGGGCAAGATCCTCCTTGGTACTCTAGCTAATGCTTCACGAATTATGAGCTGTTCCAATCTGATGGAGCAGGCATTGGTCCCAGCACTGTTCCCTCTAATGCTTTCTTTCCCTGACCTTGGGGAATTTCTTCACCTGTATGCACTGGTAAGTACTCAACTGAATTCTTAAAGGAACTCTCTTGAGATCTTTGAAGTTCCCTTTCTGTGCAGCGCTCTCTTCGTGGGTATTCAATTCTATGAATGTTGGCTGCCTTGGTTTTTCCAGGACATTTCCCCAGATGTCCCGCTTCATCTCCTCAAACTCAGAGAAGCACTTGGCTTCTGTTTGGATGTGTCCTCCCTGCCTGTAGGGCTCTATTTGTTTCACTGGTCTTTGTTACCCAATGTCTAATGTCTTCAGAGCTGTTGTTTCTTACATTTGGTCTGGTTCTGTATTTGTTTCAGGTGGGAGGGTAAATCTAGTTCCTAGGATTCCATCTTTGCCATGTCCTGTGTCTTTTTCTGTCTTAACTCTCATTTTGATGGAGTATTTTCTGCAGCAACTTCCTGAAGAAGAATTTATGGACATAAGCTTTTGAGATCTTTCAAGTCTGAGGTTTTTTTCTCAATTTACATTTGATTGATAATTTGGCTGGGTATAATATTCTATATTTGAAAAATATTTTCCCTCAGAATGTTTAAGAAAGTACATCCATGTGTTTTTAGCTTCTAGTTTTCTGATTGATTCCTTCCCCTTCTACAAAAACAAAACAAAACAAAACAAAAAAACCAGAAAAAACCTTTCAGGATATCTTTTTCATACTTACTATTATCAAATTTTATATCAATGTACTTTTTTTTCAAATGTCCAACATTATGTTGGGCATTTGGAGAACCTTGTCTATTTAAACATGTCATCTTCAGGAGACTGAGGTGGGTGGAATGCTTGCGCTCAGGAGTTTGAGACCATTCTGGGCAACATGGTGAAACACCATCTCTACAAAAAGGTACCAAAAATTAGCCAGGCATGGTGATCCACACCTGTAGTCCCAGCTACTTGGGAGGCTGAGATGGGAAAATTGCTTGAGCAGAGAGGGTCGAGAGTGCAGTGAGCTGTGATTGCATCACTGCACTTCAGCCTGGGCAACAGAGCAAGACCCTGTCTCTAAAATATATATATATATATATACACACACACACATATATATATATATATACACACATATATATACACATATATATATATTCTTTAGCTCTGGGAAATTATACATATATTCTTTAGCTCTAGGAAATTATATCTAGCTGGTCCTACTGAAGGAGGTCAGATTCACTTTTCTTCTCTCTTCTCAGTCAGATACCATTCATCTCTCTGTTTTCACATTTTTAGATCTTTTTTGGCATCTCTTACTAGCTGCTGTCTCCTAGTTTGCTCAGCCTACTGAAGAAAAGTTATTCTTCTCTCCACTAAGTCAGTTACTACTGATTCATCTGTTTTGCAGCTTCTAGAATTTTGTAGATATCTCTTGTCCACTGTCATCTCCTCTCTTATTCTCGCTTCCCTTGTAGTTTGTGCCTTTTGCATTCCTTTACGATCATGTTGGTGGGATTCCAGGAGGGAGTGGAGAGAATGTGCGTGTCTGTGGGGCATTTATTGGAATGACAATGCAGGGGCCCAGGTAATCAAACTGTGCATTGTGGAAACATGTGGTGGTCAAGGAGCCCAGAGTCCACTCCCTGCTGGCCAGAGCTTGCTGACTTCCATTGCCCAATCAGGACTAGTTCAAAGAAGAGCAAGGAGGAGACCACAAATGTGCCAACAAAGAAGAGTATATGCCCCCCAGACTTAGCTATAGGAGCCATTTAGTTTATTCCCAATGCTTGTATTACTACCTCCTCTGTGCAAGACCAGGGAACAGCCCAGCCTGCCCAGCTCCAGAGCTGCCATTCTTAACCATGGATTGTATTCCATACCAAGAGAGATCAGAGCAGAAACTTCACCTGCTACTTTCTCCTCTTGTGAGATATCTTAGTAGCTTCTCTTCTTGAGTTGCTCAGAGCCTGTGGCCAGAGGCCTTGTGTCCTGCCTGTGTTAACAGCCGTTTGATATTAAAAACTGATGGAGGCGGAACTACTTGCTAATCTAGGTTTTCTGGTGGTGAACTTTAGATGAACAATGCCCCTTTGATCTTCGGAAGCAGGCCACAGGATCCTGCCTGCTTGGGGCTTGCTGGGCACAGGCTGTGGAGATCAGTTGGAGGCCCTAAAGAGTCCAGTTTCCCCAGCTGCAGGTTGGAGTGATTTGCATTTCAAAGGCTCTGGATAAACTGCAAAGGAGCACATTGGGGAAAGATTACTTCTAATTCCTAATGACTCAAAAAGGCTTGGTAATCGTTGGCCACCCAGCTGAAGCCTGCCCAAGAGTGAGTTTTATACTGAAATAAGAGAAGGTAAATGCAGCCAAGCACTGGGGGAAGCACATGGGGAGGTTGAAATGATTGGAAAAGAAAGCATGGGGAACGAAAATCAGATGCACCATGTTAATATTTTACCTGCATTTTCATCCGTTTTCTTTCATTTCCAATATAAGCGCAGGAAGGGCCTTTTGTAATTATCTGGCTGACGTCAGATGAAACCATGGTGACATGGTTTCACAAATGGAGAAACTTTAAAGGCTAGGTATCTTCTTTATGGCCAGATGGGTGAAGCTCGATTCAGGATTGGAAGCCAAGTGTCCAATCTCCTAGTCCTGAGTTCTTCCCCTCTACAGCTTAACTATCTGAGGACACCGCAGATATTAGAGCAGGCTGGCCAGTTTGGGTTTGGAAAGTATCACGATGAGACACAGAGGAAGAAGATTATGTGGAAGAGTTCTAGAAATATATGATTACCCTTTCCATTTCTCTTGCTTTATGTTTATTTTGGAAGTTTTAGAGTTTTCACAACTATGATAACAATATCCATCAAAAGCCTTAGAACCGTGTATTTTTAATCTAGCAATGCATTTGTAGAAATTTATTTTCCAAAAATAATTGAGATGTGCATAGAATTTTAGCCAAAATAATGATAATCTCAGTCCTTTTTGTTTTTTTTTCAAGCAAAAAAATTGGAAAGAAACATCTAATAGTAGGGGTGGAATTAAGTAAATGTTGATACATCCATGCAATAGACTACTGTGTAGCTATTAATATTAGAGTGACTTTATAGACTGTATTTAATAAAATAGAAAAAATGTTTTACATAGAAATGAAAAAAGTAGGTTACAGAAGA
>NW_026652288.1:15333267-15445617 GCF_009828535.3 Hylobates moloch | reverse complement strand
AGTCTTTCTCTGTCCCCCAGGCTGGAGTGCAGTGGCGCGATCTCGGCTCACCGCAACCTCCACCTCCTGGGTTCATGCCATTCTCCTGCCTCAGCCTCCCGAGTAGCTGGGAATACAGGCGCCCGCCAACACGCCCGGCTAATTTTTTGTGTTTTTAGTAGAGACGGGGTTTCACCGTGTTAGCCAGGATGGTCTCGATCTCCTGACCTCGTGATCCGCCCGCCTCAGCCTCCCAAAGTGCTGGGATTACAGGCTTGAGCCACCTCGCCCGGCTCGTGTATATCCAAATTTAATAGTAGGTATCTCGCGTAATGGGATTATTGTCTTTTTGTACTTTTCTACATTTTTCACATTTTCTAGGTCTGAATATGTATTACTTTTTTATCAAATTAAAAAAACCTATAGCCTTCTCAGAACGACAATAAATTGCCAGATAATATAATAGGACCATTTTTTTACTCATTGCACTTGAATAAAATGTGGTCTTTCTACGGATCAAGTCCTAAACACTCTGTAATAGTTACTCTTTTATCCCATCCTGCTGGGTCAGCCACTTTTCATGTGCTGGTTCTACACTTAGAATTTAAAAAAAAAAAAATTCAACTAAATTGTTGTGTTTGTTTGTTTGTTTTAAATCACAGACGAATCCCTATCAGACAATAGATAAAAGAAATGTTTAAAGCTTTGAAGCAGAGACAAACAAATCATTAGGGATCTTGCTTTGCAAGTTTTAAAAAAAGATACACATAACTGTCCCCACTGAGTGACTTCAAAACAAAGCCTGCAGTATCAATCTTCAGACGATTTTACCTTGCAGGTTTCAAACCAAACAGTAATAAAGAATTGACAAGAGGCAGCTCTGCCTATGAGGTCTGAAGCCAACTGTTGCCGAAACAAAACATGGTTGGGGAATTTGTAGGGTGAGCATATCAATCAAATGAGCACACTTCTGCAAATTCAAGAGGGTGAAATTGTCATCAAACGAGGCAACAGGCAGAAATTGGAACTAAGGAGAACTGGGAATTATAATCGACCTATGAATTTTGCTTCTTTCTAAAGGCAGTTCTGTTTGAGAGGCTATATGGTGTAAGAGAGTGATGGAATGTGGGGCTTGGATGTGCCCTTGGAAGCCGACCACCAGTGCAGCCACCTCATTGCCCGATGGGGAAGCTGAGGTGCAGACTGGGGAGGGCCTAAGCTGAGGCCGCACTAAATTTGTGCCAGAGGCAGCTCCTAACTAATGATCCAAGGCTAAATGCCTTTCAATGATTGTTTTCTGCAAAAGAAACAAAATCCTTTCACCAAAGGCCATGCGGAGGCCACTAAGGCATTCAGACAAGAGGCAGCACGCAGAAGTAGAGAGAGGATGGTCAGAAAGCCCTGGTTTGCATCCCAGCTTTGATTCTGGCTTTTTGACTTGGGAGCAGTCACTTAACCACTCTGAACATCAGTTTCTTCATCGATAAAGTTGGGAGGGTAATAACTTCCTCAAATGGTTGAACTGAGTACCTGTAGCAACCACCGTTATTATTCAGATTGTACATTGACTTTGCTTTTGCATCGTGGTAATACATAGATAACGTAAGATTTATCATTTTCCCCATTTCTAGGTGTACAGTTGAGTGACATTAAGTGCATTCACATTGTTATGCAACCATCACCACCATCCATCTCCAGAACTTGAAATTTTCTCAAACAGAAACTCCATACCCATTTAAAAAACAACTTCCCATTCTCCCCTCTCCCTAGCCACTGGCAACCAACATTTGACTTTCTGTCTCTATGAGTTTGCCTCCTCTAGGTACATCATGTTAGTGGAATCATATAATATTTGCCTTTGCATGTGCGTGTAGCTTCTTTTACTTGTCATAATGTCTTCAAGGTTCATTCATGTTATGGCATGTGTCAGCATGTAATTAGTATGTAATTCCTTTTGAAAGGCTGAACAATATTCTACTGCATGTACCTACCACATTTTGTTTATCTATTCATCTGTTAATGGACATCTGGGTTACTTACAGCTTTTGGCTACTGTGAATAATGCTGCTATGCACATGGGTGTGTAAGCATTTGTTGCAGTCCCTACTTTCCACTCTGTTGTGTGTATACACAAGAAGTAGAATTGCTAGACCATATGGTTGCGCATTGACTATTAAGAGATGCCTGCAAATAGGACCTTGGGCAGGTTATGAAAACTTTTTGAGTGTCTTTGGAATAATAACTCTGTTAGACCCTACCATAAACATAATTTACTATGTGGATAGTGATGATAAATAAGATACAGGTTTATTTTTTATTTTTTATTTTTTATTTTTTTTTTTGAGACAAAGTCTCACTTTGTTGCCCAGGCTGGAGTGCAGTGGCACGATCTTGCCTCACTGCAACCTCTGCCTCCTGGTTTCAAGCGATGCTTGTGCCTCAGCCTCCCCAGTAGCTGGGGTTACAGATGCACACCACCACGCCTGGCTAGCTTTTTGTATTTTTAGTAGAGACAGGGTTTCGCCTTGTTGCCCTGGGTGGTCCCGAACTCCTGAGCTCAAGCGTTCCACCTGCCTCAGTCTCCCCAAGTGCTAGGATTACAGGTGTGAGCCACCGTGCCCAACAGTCAGATACAGATTTTTAAAAATGAGCTGGTGCTGCAGGGTTGTAAACAGGCTGGGGTAACGAAAAGCATCTGTCCTTTTGAGAAGGTCTCAGTAGGTCTCCTCTGCTTGTGCAGAATCCACTGTTCCAGAGATTTCACTTCCCAGCCCAAAGTGCCCCTCACTTCCCTCCGGCAGATTGTGCTTCTGGAAAGATGTGTTTAGTAATATCTTAAACACTCATTATTCAAGGAACCCTGCGGTGGTTCCTTCTGTAAAAGCAAGGCTCTGTTGGTGAAGGAAATAACAAGCTCTAAATGACTTGTAATAAATTAGAGCTTTGATATAAAAAGCTCTGACTTATATGTAGGACTTCAGAGTTGACAGACTTCTCTCACCTCTGCTTGTCTATGTCATCTGGTATTTACCGGGGTGAAGCCGTAAAGGGATCCTTTTCTACAGAAAAGAATGGGTTGAGCGTTGCAGTGGGAAATATCACTCTGGAGACCCACGGTCCTGCCTTCAAATTCCTTCCCTTCTACCGACTATGCAATCTCGGCTAAGTTACATCTCCTGTCTGGGCCTCGGCTTTCTTAGCGGGAGAATGGAGACAGTAGCTACCTCATGGGGCTGCTGGGAGGGGTGCCAAGAAGGCTGTTCTGCTAAATCAGGAGCAAGATATTAATATGAAATCTCAGAAATCATATTCTACAAGTAACTGTTTTTGTGAGAGTGTCAGACCAGCAAAAGTAAAGTTATTTTTCCTGCAGAAATGTTAGTAATAAAGGTCTTTTCATTACCATACATTTCTAGCTTTCAAACTACGTCCCTAAAGATTACATTGAGCTCCCACTTGCAAGCTAGGGCCTGTTCTTAATAACAAGGAAGTAGAAAATTCTACAAGGAGCAAGATTTTTCAAAAATGGAAATTGTGATCAGTATAATGTAAATTGTTCCCTAAGCAATGGCTGCCTATATAATCTACAAGATAAAAACTGGAAGTGGTTTTCTCTAGCGAGGGTGGCCGGGGGCTGTCCCTGCCCCACAGGAATCAGGATAACTGCCCTGCTGTGTGTTTGGCACTTTAGAATTTTCACATTCTTCAGAATCCCCTAGCACACTAGATAGGCAGTGCTGGGACCATTGTCCGCATTTACAGTCTGCAAAACTGAGCTCCAAACAGGTAAAGTCACTTGGCTTAGGAGGCCCAGATGATAGGTGGATAAGAGGTGTCTTCTCTCTCCACCCCAGGCTTGCGGGTCCCAGGACTAGGGGCGTCCCTTGGCATTCCTCTCTCTCTGTCCAGGGCCACCCTGCAGGTCTCCAGTGGGGAACCCTTGCACCCTGCTCAGCTTCAGGCGATGACAGACTGAGGGCAGAGGGGGCCCTTTGGGGGGCTAAGACTGAGAGCTGGGGATGGGTGGTTCTTTCAGGGGGAGATCTAGTTTGTGAAACCATAAAGATCCCGAGTTCATAAGTACATAATAACTGTCATTCTAGATGTTTCAGAGCCGATTGTGCAAGAACTGAGGAGGCAGCCACCTGCCTACAGGCCAGAATGGAATTCCCCAGTGCAGGAAGCAGCCTGGAGAACAAAGCAACCTTATCTCTGGCGAGGCAACTGAGGCTTCTTGGGCTTCTGCCCCCTCTTCTGCACATGGCCTGCTCCAGCCTCTGGGGTCCACCATCTGGGAGCTGCAGCCTGGATGGGGGTGGGGCTCCTCAATTAGCCAGTCCCCCAAACTGGAACATACTTGGAAACACCTAAACGTTTGTTGAACGAAGGACAGATTCACCCTCTATGTCTTGGTGATTTCATCTGTAAAATGGGTATAATAATAGGGTTTAATTTGGTTCAGCTGTGAGAGTTGAGTGAGAAAAATCAGCAAAGCAGCCTGGGAATGTGGAAAATGTGCCGCCAGTCGGTGGCGATTCTCACTGTGACTGTCATTACAGCGAGAGCAGAGGGGACAGCTTTGTCTTCCAGGTCTGCCCAAGAAGGCTTCCTGCCTTGGTGAGCCCGAGACTGGGTGTGGAAGGAAACAAAGTACTGGATCTTCTGGAAGAGGAAACAACAGCATGGTAGACGGAGAGGACCATGGGGGCAAAAGCAAGGAGCGAGAGCAGGATGGCAGGGGTCGGGCCAGGATGGCACGGTAGGGGCAGAGCTGGCAGCATGCTGGCTGCCAGGCCCCTTCCTTGGTCTTTATTCAGAGCCAGAGAGAACACCCCTTCATTGTGGCTTCTCCTGAGGCTCAGTTCACAACTCAGGAGCGAAAGTGTACACACTGCGCATGTCAGCTTCAAACTTCCTGCAGCCAAGAGGCCAGCTCAGATTGGAGCAGGCTTCTCATGCTTAATGTGCTTAGAAACCGCCTAGGCTCTTGTAAAAAATGCAGAGGCGGATAGCCTGGGGTGGGCCCGAGGCTCTAACAGGCTCTCAGGGACGCTCATGCTGCTGGTCCTGGTTCAGGGACCACCCTTTGAGTATTGGGGCTGCAGACAAGCAACGCTCACTCCTGGTGCCCTGGCTCCCGGGATCCATAGTTGATAGAAAACGAGTTATTGCTACATTGTTTGGCCAGGATGGCCTCCCTTCCCTATGTCTCTCTCTCTCTCTCTCTCTCTCTCGTGTGTGTGTGTGTGTGTGTGTGTGTGTGTACACGTGCACACTTTCTCTCCGTCTCCATCTGCTGCTCTGCTCCTCTCTGGTTGATCTCTTTTTCTCTGATCCTGCCTCCATCCCTGTCTCTCTGGGTGTCTGTCTGTCTGGCTCACCTCCATGGCTGTCTCGCCATGGGTGTCCCCCTGACTGCAGGGTGCTCAGGCATTGAGTGCCATCTGCCCATCAGTCTGCCTGTCGGAAAACTCCTCTGGGGTCTGGCTGACGATGAGCGCTGTCATGTGGCAGGGAGGGAAGCAGAGTACTAACAACTGGTTGACAGCTGGTCACAGCTGGTGACAGCTTGGGCAGGCCTGGGCGTGGGAAAACACAATTCAGGCAGCAACAGCTGGGACGAGGACCACACTCTGAAGATGAGCCGACAGACTGCCACACAGCGTGCGAGGGGCAGCGCCCAAGCCCCACTCCTACCAGCCCGGCCACCATCCCTTGGAGTGAGGCAGACTCCAGGGATGGCTCTGAGGCTTTCACACTCCTGACATCCATAGCCCCTGCGGGGAAGGGGCCATGGGCAGCTGCTCCCCAGCTCCTGCTCCCACAGAATGTGGATTGTATTTGGGGGGGTTCAGAAAGGATAAGAAGGAGCATCTGTGTGCATCCATGAGAACACTCCTGGGAAACTGTGTGTGTGTGTGTGTGTGTGTGTGTGCCCGCAGATAGGGCGCTAAAGGAGAGGGGCATTGCATCAGAGAGCTGCCCCAGCTGGAGAGCTCGGGGGCCCGCGGCAGGGATGTCATAGATGAATACAGTGCCTGCAAACAGCACGCACCAAGAAATACAAACACGGGTTGTTATCATCGTCTTTATTATTGCTGCTTTAAACATCAACATTTTCTCTTATCCATTTTGAATAGAAACAATTATAAAACGCGCTACAGATGTCCTACTTTGTTAATCCAGGGACACTGAGTATAAGTAACCCGAGAGCATGAACCGCTCCTGGAGAGGCAGGAACAGCCCTGTGTGGGGAACCCTCAGGCGTCTCATTGCAGAGAACCAGGGTTGCCAGAGCTTGGCACAAAGTTAAGAGCAGGCAAGCTCTCAGTGAGGGGCCAGGGGCTTTTTAGGCGAGAAACGATATGGCACTCGGAGGCCACAACTTTGACTGCTCAGAGGCTCCTTTTCTCTTGTTTAGCTACTTTTGGCTGCTGCTGCTGGTGTGTGTGTGTGTGTGTGTGTGTGTGAGATTGAGAGAGAGAAAGAAAGAGAGAGAGAATGTGCCACAGACTGGCCACTCCCCAGTAACTCAGACCCAATGCTGCCTGTCCTGGCAACCCAGCCTACCCTGTGCGTCTGTTTCACAGGTGAAGGCTGCCTTCTATGTGTCCTCTGTAGAGACCAAACTCAGCATTTCCTCATTCCCATCAAGGACCTGTGGGAACACAAATGTTGACAGGGGGCCCCGTCACCACTGTGCTTGCCCGGGCACAGGCGGTGCTGGAAAGTGAGACCAAGGAGCTATTTGGCAACTCACGAAGTGAAACAAACGTGCTGGAAAGCCTCCTATGGCTCCCCACTGCCTTTAGAAGAAAATTCAAGCAGTTCTCCGAGGCCCACCAGGCTCCACGGCCCACCCCTCTCACATCTCCGGCTTCCAGCCTGCCTTGGCCTACCAGGCTCCCACACTTGGCTTTTTTTTTTTTTTCCTTTTTTTTTGAGACAGAGTCTCACTCTGTCATCCAGCCTGGAGTGCAGTGGCGTAATCTGGGCTCACTGCAACTTCCACCTCCCAGGTTCAAGCGATTCTCCTGCCTCAGCCTCCTGAGTAGCTGGGATTACAGGCGCCCACCACCATGCCTAGCAAATTTTTTGTATTTTTTTAATAGAGACAGGATTTCACCATGTTAGCCTGGCTGGTCTCAAACTCCTGACCTCAGGTGATCCACCTGCCTCGGCCTCCCAAAGTGCTGGGATTATGGGTGTGATCCATCTCGCCCGGCCCACACTTGCCTTCTTTCATTTTCCCCAAACATTCCAAGTTCCTTCTCCTCACAGCCTCTGGGGTCATTGTCCCATCCACCTGGAGTGTTCTTCACGCCTGTCCCCACCCTGCCCGATGCTCACTCATCGCTCAGCGTCAGTGTTGCTCTCTCGAAGAGGCCTTTGCCAGCCACTCTACCCAAATAGGGCTCCTGTGTTCCGCCTGTAACAGTACGCATCACAATTTGGATTCATTTTGTAATCTCCCCATACCTCCATCTAGACTGTAAGCCCCTGGGGCAGTCACCACATCTGGCTTATTCTTATCTTGGTCCTAGCATTTTGTCCCCAATATTCAATAAATATTTGTTGACAGAATCAATGAATTACAAACGTTGCACATCTCAGAAGTCCAGGCCTTCCAGAGCACAGAGGCACTCTAACATGATAGAACGGGATGTGGAATGTCCTTAAGGAAAAAATAAAGTCTCTCTCCTCAAGAAGTCTGTGGCTCAGTGGGGGAATGTTCCAGTTTCTATGACTGCATAAAATATTACCCCAAAACTTAGTGAGTGTGTAAAGCAACCGTTTGTGTGCTGATTTTGTGGATTGGAAATTCAGGCAGGACACAGAGGGAAGAGACTGTAATCTGCGTCCTCCTTAGCAAGCTGAGTGGAAGGCTGTGCTCCAGTGATGGCTCAACTGGGAGGAAACTCAAGTACACGGCCTGGGATCACCTAGAGTTTGTTCCCTTACATGTCTGGTGGTTGATGCTGGCTGTTGGCTGGGGGTCTCTGTTCCTCCCTGTGGGATTCTGCGTGTGAGCTAGTTTGGGCTCCCTCACAGCATGGTGGCTGATTTCAAAGATAAGCTCCTAACATATCCTAGTGGACACTATATTGTCTTTTATGAACTAGCTTCAGGAATCATGAACATCACATCCACCACACTCTATTCCACAGGCTGTCACAATGTCCCACCTATGTTCAAGGGGAGGGAAAATAAATTCTGTTTCTCTCTTTCTTTTTTTTTTTGAGGTGGAATTTTATCCTTGACGCCCAGGCCGGAGTGCAATGTTGCCATCTCAGCTCACTGCAACCTCCACCTCCTGGATTCAAGCAATTCTCCTGCCTCAGCCTCCCAAGTAGCTGGGATTACAGGCATGCGCCACCACGCCTGGCTCATTTTTGTATTTTTAGTAGAGATGGGGTTTTACCATGTTGGCCAGGCTGGTCTTGAACTCCTGATCTCAGGCGATCCACCCTTCTCGGCCTCCCAAAGTGCTGCGATTACAGGCATGAGCCACCACGCCCGGCCAGATTCTAACTTTTGATAGGGGGTAGCAAGTTTCTGGACAACCATGTGAGACTGAAAATATTGCTTTGGCCATTTTTGCAAAATACAATTGGCCACAAAGATGTAATAAATAATAACACAGGATGAAAAGGGGACACTAATACCCTCTAAGATTTCTCATCATGGGGTGGGCTTGGTAAAAGTAATCATCACAGTAGGTATAATGCAGACAGCAAGTGAAAGCTATTTTAGGTTGACCGCCTACTTACATAACAGGTGGATATTTTACATCCCTTATCTCACTTAATGAGATAACATTAGTTAAGACTTTCACAGCTTACAGAGCTTTTTGACACATCATGTTTTTAATCCTCATCACAAACCTCCCAGCTCTGAAGTCTCTCCACTTTACACATGAGAAAACTGAGATTCAGAGCACCGCAAGGAAGCCTCGCCCCGGCCCCCAGAGCTGAGAAATGGTGGTGCTCTAGGCACGTAACGTTCTGTGTTCTGGCCCCTAGCCCCGCAGCAGATCTGACGACAGACAGATTGGGATAGGATTTCAGATTCTTTAGACCAGGGGAAAGATGTTGACAATTTAATATCATTTTGCACTTTGCAGCTGGTATGAAAACAGACGCTTTGCTCTGAGAGGCTTCTGTGATTTCTTCCCACAGACACCCTGCTGTCTCCCAAGTGGTTTCTGTGCCTGTTGATACTGCAGCCATTTTAGGCCAATCCCCAAATCAAATCCTGATGAAGTTTCCTCCAGAGAGCCAGCCTCACGTTCTCAACAGGCATGGTCTCCAGCACGTGCTCACTGATGATGGAGGCGTCTAGATTAGGCCAACTCTGTCCCCACCACTCTCAAAGATAAGCATCCTAAAATATCCCAGTGGACACTATATCGTCTCTGGTCAAGCAAGAGGAGTGAAGACAAGTCGTTTCACCTATTCGAGCTTCAGTTTTGCACTGCTGAACGGGAACAGTAATAGGGGCCCCGCCGGCCTCCCATGTTAGCTGGAAAGTAAATGAGCAGGTGGAAGAAAAGGTTGATCCTGAATCATCACACCCTGGGCACATCATCTGATTTTGGTTGATAAGGAACTCATCAGGGAAAGCTCACTCTCTTCTTTTAGGGTCAAGGTTATGAATATGTCTCTATTGAAAGCTATGTGCATACTACGTTGGGCAAAGCCAACTACTATTGATCGGGTCATAATTCGGTTATTAACAAATAAACCAAAAAAGTACAGTGGCTCAAATAAAGTGTGATTTTTCTTTTAGAGACAGGGTCTTGCTCTGTCACCCAGGCCAGAACTCCTAAGATCAAACTATCTTCCTGCCTCAGCCTCCAGGGCGACTAGGACTATAGGTGTGCACAACCACACTCAGCTAATTTTTTTATATTTTGTAGAGACAGGGTCTTGCTATGTTGCCCAAGGTGGTCTCGAACTCCTGGCCTCACCAATCCTCCTGCCTCAGCCGCCCAAAGTACTGGGATTACAAGTGTGAACCACTGTGCCTGGCCTGATTTTTTTTTTTCTCTTTCTCATGCATGTAAAGGCCAAAATGGATATGCCCATGTAAAGTACAAAATGGAAATTCCTCATGACTCCCCTCCAAGCTCTAATTCAAGACGCATGCTCTTTCTGTCTTGTGGCTCTGCATCTTTAATCATGTCCCTTCATCTACACATGGGCATCAAGCCAGTGGAAAGAGAATGAGAGTAAGGTGGGGCACCTGCCTCTTAACCCCATTGGCCCAGGAATGACCCATATCATTTCCACTCATGTTCAACTGTGACAGAGATTGGATGACACACAAAGTCTACCATATCTAGTCCTTTACAGGCAAAGTTTGCCAAGCCCTGATGTATGCATATGGGCATACTGCCTTTATTGGCACACTACACACTGTTCTGCTCTGTGATTGCTGGCGATAGCGTCATACTAGAACTTACAGACCCACATTTTCAGTGGATAATTGTAGTCTTCCTATGTGCATTACATTATTTATTTATTATTATTATCATTATTTTTGAGACAGAGTCTCACTCTGTCACCCAGGCTGTAATGCAGTCGCATGATCTTGGCTCACGGCAACCTCTGCCTTCCAGGTTCAAGTCATTCTCCTGCTTTAGCCTCCCCAGTAGCTGGGACTACAGGCACATACCACCATGTCCAGCCATCTTTTTTTTTTTTTTTTTTTTTTTTTTGTATTTTTAGTAAAGACGGGGTTTTGCTATGTTGGCCAGGCTGGTCTCAAAATCCTGACCTCATGTGATCTGCCTGCCTCAGCCTCCCCAAATGCTGGAATTATAGGAATAAGCCACCACACCTGGCCACATAATTTATTCAAGCTGTCCTCTCTTCCTGAAGATAAGGTCATTTTTAGTCTTTTGTCATTAATTATGCCATAAATGAAGATCCCGGTACTTATATCTTTGTCCTGTAGGATGAATTTCTAAAAATTGGATTGTTCAAAGAGTATAGGAACTTACTTTAATAGCTGTATTACAAATGAAGAAGTGGTATCAATTTATACTTCCACCATCAAGGCTGGATTCTTTCCCTGAAGCAGCTTCGACAAATATAGTATATACTGAGACTTTGAACTTTTTTAGGTGAAAACCACCTATTTTTTAGGTGAAAACCACTATCTTTTTATAAACCAAATTTGTATATCTCATCTTATGAATGGAACTGAACATCTTTTCCATGGTATTCATTGGTATTCCTTTCATATGCAACTCTTAGTTTTTTGCTCTTTGCTCTTTTTTTTTTTTAAAACAGGATCTCACTCTGTCATCCAGGCTATGACCACGCCTCACTGCAGCCTCGACCTCTTAGGCTCAAACAATTCTCCCACCTCAGCCTCATGAGTAGCTGGGACTACAGGTGCGTACCACCACATCTGGGTAATTTTTAAATTTTTTGTAGAGATGGGGTTTTGCCGTGTTGCTCAGGCTGGTCTCTAACTCCTGGGCTCAAGCTGTCATCCTGTCAGTCTCCCAAAGTGCCAAAATTACAGGTGTGAGCCGCTGTGCCTGGCCTGACCCAATTTTAATACTGAAAGTCTCATGTGCTGGGAACCTCTTCAGCTCCAGTAAACCAGGATGGTTGGCCACTGTAGCTGGGTTATTGCTCTTTTTTAAGTCAATTTGAAGAAACCCCAAAAACATTATAGATATTAGCTTTTTGTATTTTTCCCAATGTATTTAGTTTTCCTTTTGTGTCAAATGTTTTCCATGTAGAATTTATTTTACCAATAAATATTTCCATGTTCCTCTCTAGAAGAAAATAACTCTTCAAAAAATAAAACAAAAAACTCCACAATATCATTATCATATCATAAATTTCACAGTAATCCCTTAGAGTATAAAATACCTAATCAATTTTAAATTTTCACTGGCCTATAAAGATTTCTTTTTCTTTCTTTTTTTAAAAAATTATAATTTGTTTAAATGAATCACTACCCAAATAAGAACCATCATTACAATTGTTTAACATATCTTTTCAGTCTTGTAATTTATCAAATCCCCTTCCTTTTCTTCTTTTAATTTTTAAAAAAAAAATTTTCTTGTTTGTTGAAGACACCAGCATACGTCTCCTGTAGAGCTTTCCAAACCAAATCATGCTGATTGCATCCATATAATGTCCTCTAATCTGTTTGTCCATCTCTACTTTCTGGACAATGATTATTAAGTCTAGAGACTTGGTCAGATTCAGGTTAATTCCAACTTTCCATCCATCCATCCATCCATCCATCCATCCATCCATCCATCCATCCCTCCATCTATCCATCCATCCATCCATCCATCCATTTATCCATCCGTCATCTACCTATTACCTACTTATCTATCACAAGAATACTTCATACTTAGGAATGTATACTTCCATTTGGATGTACATAATACCTGATTTTCTCTCCTTTTTGCAATTTTTGATAGTCATTACCTAGGTCTTTTATTTCATCAAGGGTCGTAAAATGGTTATATTCTATTAGTCCTTCTTTATTTATTAACCGGAATACTTCTATAGAGAGAAACACCTCATCATCAGCTATTTGGTTACCCCAAGATGCATGGGAAATGCAGGTTAAGTGTCGTCTTTTAACTCTGCATCTGCCAGTGTTCAAAACAGTGTGTATGTTAATGCGATTCCTCCAAAGTAATCCATTATTTTTTGTTTCTGTGCTTTTTAATTTATTTAGAATCGTTGTGAACTTGTGGATTTAAGTGCATTTGGTGTGTTTTCATTAAATCTGGTTTTATTGTTCTTTTGATGTTCAAGCTGTCCAATCCTTGGCAATGGAACCTCTTCAGGTTATTTCCTAAGTACTTCAAAAATGATCTCATTAATAGCTTCCTTAATTTGGGGTATGTTTCAAATAATACATTTTCTATATGATTTCTCCCTTGTGCACTTTCTGTCCTCAAAGTGGACGGAATTTTTTTTTTTTTTTTTTAAAGAAATGGGCTCCTTTGGGAACCTTAGTTTCTTTTAGAGATAAGTGATATTTAATGACCGTAATCTAGACCACAAGGATACCCGCTGCTACTGAGCTTGGGCTCAAGCAATTCTCCCACCTATTGTTTCATAGTTTCTAAGCCTTTTTGGCAGACAGAACTAGGATATATGGGTTTCTCCTTCTTTTTCTTCTTCACTTCATTCTTCTTCTTCCTCTTCCTTCTCCCTCTTATTCTAAAACACATCATGAGTTCAAATTGATAGTTCTGTTCTAAATGTAAGACTATAGGGCCTTCTATTTAATTTCATTGATCTTACACTTACGTATCTTTTTTCACTGATGCCAAAAACCTTGACTTCTATTAACTTCACTCAAATTATTTATTTGCAGTCTCCAAAAACAATGCCAACAATTACCACAAATGTACAATTACTGAAAAGAAGCTAAGATTGCTTGCAGTTTCCTTTTGTTCTCAAGGGATCTCCCACTGGGGATATGCAATCAAATTACTGTGGTTTGAAATCCCTGGAAAGAATTCCTCTCTGTGGGTTTTGCCACCAGCAATTAGATCCACTTGTTTCATTTTTATTCCAATTTTGAGATTGCTTTAAAAATTTTAAGCTAGGTTTAATTTAGTTTAATTTATTTATGTAAAATAATTACAGGGTTCCAAAATAAACTATACTAAACATGGTATATATTCAGAGATGTCTGCTTTCTGTGTCTTCTCCATGCTTTCTCCTTCCCCTATAGGTTACACTTTTCATTAGTTTTTGGGTATTTCTTTTTTTTCTTTTCTTTTTTTTTTTTTTTGAGACGGAGTCTCACTCTGCTGCCAAGGCTACAGCACGGTGGCACGATCTTGGCCCAAGGGTCTCCCGGGTTCAACAGATTCTCCTTTCTCAGGACCCCTCCCTCCACCTCCCTCCACCCTCCCCGCCACCCCCCACCACCAAGTAGCCAGGACTACAGGCACGTGCCACCAGGCCTGGCTAACTTTTTGTATTTTTGTAGAGACGGAGTTTCACCATGTTGGCCAGGCTGGTCTCGAACTCTTGACCTCAGGTGATCTGTCGGCCTCAGCTTCCCAAAGTGCTGGGATTTCAGGCATAAGCCACTGCGCTCAGCCAGTTTTTGGTTATTTCTTTCATTTAGAGAACTACATATAAGCAAATTGGTATATATATTCAATCTACCCTATTCCCCAATAAATAATAGTGTCACATGATTCCCTCCATTTTGCTTTTTCACTTAATAATGTATTTCAGAGATGTGTCTATTTTAAGTTATAGAGATAGTTCTTATTTTGCAGCTGTGTAATACTCTGCTATGTGGATATACCACAGTTCGTTCAACTGGCTCCCTATTGATGGATATATGGATTGTTTCAAGCATTTTGGTATTAAAAATAGTGATCTATTTCAATTTTGACACATGACTCCTCTTCCAGGGTGTGAACACTTTCTCTGCCCTCTGAGTTTAGTCAACTAAAACCTGGGGAAAGAGACCTTGCTCTTAACCTAGGACAGGTAGGACCTGCCCATTACCTTACCCGCCGCCATTTGCAAGTGGAGAGGGGTGGAATGGAAATGCTTTCCCAAACCCTCGTCCCCCAAATGTAACAAATCCCTTTGAAGGACTATGGAGCTTGGAGCCTGGGCTCTGGCTGCATAATTTTATTTCATGTGGCTGCACTATAATTTTTTGAACCATCTCTATAGGTTGATTCTGTTTGTTGTTACTGTTGTAATTTTAAACAACAAGCTATGTTGTGAATATAACTTTAAACCGTATCCTCTGTTAATTTCGTGAGGTCTTGAGGTGAAGAGGATTTAAACACATGTGCGTACTCTGAGTCTTAGGCCAGAACTTTGCAGGTTTCTTTACATAACTTCAACATACCTATAACCTAGCTTCAACAACATATTTTGCCAGTCTTCTCTCATCTTGTCCAGACTTTTATTTTTTTAACTTGCTGGAGTGTTCTAGAATTTGACATGAATTTTTATTTTTATTTTTTTTGAAATAGAGTTTTGCCCTTGTTGCCCAGTCTGGAGTACAATGGCGTGATCTTGGCTCACTGCAACCTCTGCCTCCTGGGTTCAAGTGATTCTCCTGCTTCAGCCTCCCGAGTAGCTGGGATTACAGGCATGTGCCACCACGCCTGGCTAATTTTGTATTTTTAGTAGAGATGAGGTTTCTCCATGTTGGTCAAGCTGGTCTTGAACTCCCAGCCTCAGGTGATCCACCTGCCTCGGTCTCCCAAAGTGCTGGGATTACAGGCGTGAGCCAACGCGCCCAATCTTACCTGAATTATTTAACACAATCTTTAAGTTTAGAATTAGGTACTTAGTTTACATGACCAAAAGTGCAAATTTTTACCTACCCAGTTCCCTTCCCAGAGGCAACTGATGTTCTCTGGTTCTTGCACGTTCCATCCAAGATATTGTATGTATATAAACCTACATTTTTTTCCTACTTTCCTTACCCAAATGGTAGTATGTTATAAATACTGCTCAGAACCTTTCTTTTTTCTACTAAATGTATCAGATATTTTCCATATTTGTTCATAAGAGCTCCTTCATTCTTTTTTATGACTACACACGCCTTCATTTTAGGAACACGGTATAATTTATTTAACCACTCCCTGATTGATTAACTTTTACGTTATTTCTTTTCTTTTGCTGTAACAAATAATGCTGCAGTATATAGCGTTGTTCATTTCACAACTGTGTCACTATTTTTCAAGTCCTTTTGTGCCCATCCGCTTATCCTGTCTCCTTTCTTCCCACCTCAGAGTTTTCTACTACCCTGAATTTTGCTTTAATTTTTCCCTTGCTTTTATTTAGAATTTTACCACATGTGTTTGTGTCCTTAAACAATACCTTGCTTGGATTTCCACTAATTTGAACTTCAAGTAAATAGAATCACACTTCATGTATTTCTCTGTGATTTCATTCATTTCTTCAATGTAAAGTTTTTGAGACTTATCCAAGAACAGCTGTAAGTCATTCAATTTTACTTTATTTATTTATTTACTTTTTTGAGACAGAGTTTCGCTCATCACCCAGGCTGGAGTGCAATGGCTCGATCTCGGCTCACTGCCACCTCAGCCCCCAGGATTCAAGCTATTCTCCTGCCTCAGCCTCCCAAGTAGCTGGGATTACAGGCCATGCCCGGCTAATTTCTGTGTTTTTAGTAGAGACGGGGTTTCACTATGTTGGCCAGGCTAGTCTCGAACTCCTTCAAACTCCTGACCTCAGGTGATCCTCCCGTCTTGGCCTCCCAAAGTGCTGGGATTATAGGCCTGTGCCCAGCCCATTTTTACTTCTATATGCTGTTCTGTTAGACCAGTATATCATACATTTAATTATCTATCGTTAGTGGACTTTTGGTTGTTTCCAGTTTTGCTGTTACAAACAGTGCTGCCTGGAACACCCTTAACTATCTCCTCATGCACAGTTAAGAGTTTTTCTAGGGTGTTCTCTAAGGAGCAGATCTGTTGGAATCCATGTCGATATTTATTAGATGATGCCAAATTATTTTCCAAAGTACTTATACCAATTCTTGTTCCTATGTGTAAATATTCTGGCTGCTCCAACCTGTCCAACATTTGATGTTTTCAGACTTTTCAATTTTTGCCACCCTGGTCGGTATAAAATGGTATCTTTTTGTTTTATTTTGATTATAATTAAAATAAATTGTTTTATAATTGTTTTATTACAATTTTTAAAATTATTTTTAAATTTTTAAATCAGTAAACCAGAGACAAACTCATTATAATTTTAAATTGCATTTTCCTAATTAGTAAGAAAATTAAACAGCTTTTTATACATTTATTGATCATAAAAGGTGCTCTGTTTTTTTGTTTGTTTGTTTGTTTTGTTTTTATTATACTTCAAGTACTAGGGTACACGTGCACAACGTGTAGGTTTGTTACATAGGTATGCATGTGCCATGTTGGTTTGCTTCAACCGTCAACTCATCATTTACATCAGGTATTTCTCCTAAAGCTATCCCTCCCCCAACCTCCCACCCACCGACAGGCTCCGGTGTATGGTGTTCCCCACCCTGTGTCCAAGTGTTCTCATTCTTCAATTCCCATCTGTGAGTGAGAACATGTGGTATTTGGTTTTCTGTCCTTGCGATAGTTTGCTGAGAATGATGGTTTCCACCTTCATCCATGTCCCTGCAAAGGACATGAACTCATCCTTTTTTATGACTGCATAGTATTCCATGGTGTATATGTGCCACATTTTCTTAATCCAGTCTATCATTGATGGACCTTTGAGTTGGTTCCAAGTTTTTGCTACTGTGAATAGTGCTGCAATAAACATACGTGTTCATGTGTCTTTATAGTAGCATGATTCATAATCCTTTGGGTATATACCCAGTAATGGGATGGCTGGGTCAAACGGTATTTCTAGTTCTAGATCTTTGAGGAATCACCACTCTGTTTTCCACAATAGTTGAACTAATTTACAGTCCCACCAACAGTGTAAAAGTGTTCCTATTTCTCCACATTCTCTCCAGCATCTGTTGTTTCCTAACTTTTTAATGATCACCATTCTAACTGCTGTGAGATGGTATCTCATTGTGGTTTTGATTTGCATTTCTCTGATGACCAGTGATGATGAGCATTTTTTTTATGTGTCTGTTGGCTGCATAAATGTCTTCTTTTGAGAAATGTCTGTTCATATCCTTTGCCCACTTTTTGATGGGGTTGTTTGTTTTTTTCTTGTAAATTTATTTAAGTTCTTTGTTGATTCTAAATATTAGCCCTTTGTCAGATAGGTAGATTGCAAAAATTTTCTCCCATTCTGTAGGTTGCTTGTTTTTTTTGTCATGGAAGATCCTTGTTAGGTAAAGTGTCTCTTGAAGTCTTACTAAATTACTTATGGAGTTGATTTTATTATGTGGATAATAATCAGTGCTTTCTCTTTTTTTTTTTTTTTTTGAGACGGAGTCTCGCTCTGTCACCCAGGCTGGAGTGCAGTGGCGCGATCTCGGCTCACTGCAAGCTCCGCCTCCCAGGTTCACGCCATTCTCCTGCCTCAACCTCTCCGAGTAGCTGGGACTACAGGCACCTGCCACCTCGCCCGGCTAATTTTTTTTGTATTTTTAGTAGAGACGGGGTTTCACCGTGGTCTCGATCTCCTGACCTCGTGATCCGCCTGCCTCGGCCTCCCAAAGTGCTGGGATTACAAGCGTGAGCCGGCCGCTTTCTCTTTATAGTATACATCAAACAGGATTTTTACATTTTAAGGTAGTCAAATGTATTTAACTTTTCTTTATGACTTGTATGTTTGGTAATTTGTACATTATGAGACTTATTCAAGAAAGCTGCCTTTCTTAAGATAAAAAATATATTCTCCTGTACTTCATTCTAAATCTTATAGTTTTGTCACTTTATATCTTTAATTCACTTGGAATTAATTTTTGTGTATGGTGTGAGGTAGGGGGTCCAATGCCATATTTGCCATATAAATAACCAATTGTGTGAACACCACTTATGGAAAATTGCTTCCTTTCCCCTCTGATTTGCAATGCCTGCTCTGTCACAAATCCAGCTCCATATATGTGTTTGAGTCTTCTCCTGGCCTCCCTAGTCTGATCTTATTGTCTGCTTGATAGTCAATCTGAGTTTCCCTGCACAAGTGCTAGATTGGCTTCATTATCGTGGCTTTATGACAATTCTTGCTATTTGATAAGATCTGACAAGTCCACTGCTTTGTTCATCATCTTCAGTATTGTCTGGGATATTGGCCTTTTGCTCTTCCATATACATTTTAGAATCAAATACTATTCTAAAATGAGAGTAATTTCTACTTCCCAGGATGTTGTGAGGATTTAATCAAATGATGTATGGAAAGTGTCTACCATAATTCATAGGTACTTGGTAAAAGGCTGGGGAAATAAGCTGGTGGTGTCACCTTGGGGAAGGTATTCCGCTCTCTGGGCCTGCTCTGCATCCATGGCATGGTCTGACACTGGCTCCTTTCATATACCACAGAGTTGATGTGGAAGTATAGGTGAGAGAAGAGATGTGAGAACAGTTTTCAACTGTAAGTTGAACTTTGTATTGGTCCCACGGGGATTATCAAGCTGTTATCAATATGATTACAAAGTCCTTGGATGAATGAGAATTGACACTGGGGCCTCACCAAATACTGTGCAAACTTAGGCAATTTTCATGGTCACATTTTTTTTAAGAAATGTTTCTAGGCCATGTGCAGTGGCTCAGGCCTGTAATCTTAGCACTTTGGGAGGCCAAGGGGGGAGGATGGATTGAGCTCAGGAGTTCAAGGCCAGCCTAGGCAAGATAGCCAGACCCCTGCATCTACAAAAAAATCAAAATAGCCAGGTATGGTGGCATACGCGTGTGGTCCCACCTACTCAGGAGGCTGAGATGGGAGGATCACTTGAGCCTGGGAGGTCAATGCTGCAATGAGCTGTGATCACACCACTGCACTGCAGCCTAGGCTATAGAGTGAGACCCTGTCTCAAAAAAACAAAAATTTTTTTTTTTAGTTTTATAAGTACTGTGAAGGCCTTTACCTGCTAGAGTGCAGTGCCATGATCTTGACCCATGGCAACCTCTGCCTCTTGGGTGCAAGCGATTTTGCCAAAGCCTCCTGAGTAGCTAGGCTTACAGGTGCCTACCACCATACCCAGCAAATTTTTGTATTTTTAGTAGAAACGGGGTTTCACCATGTTGGCCAGGCTGACCTCAAGTGATTTGCCCACCTCAGCCTCCCAAAGTGCTGGGATTACAGGCCTGAGCCACCATGCTCGGCCTACCTGCATGCCCCTAGTCACAGAGCCCAGAAGGGCAAGAGCCGGGTCTGGAATCCAAGTACTTCTAACTAACAAAACACTGTTATTTGTTTATATACCTTATTATATACCTTATTCCAGTGACACACACGTGCTTAGCTCACTGAGACAGTTGCC
The DNA here is from genome assembly GCF_009828535.3 of Hylobates moloch. Taxonomy (NCBI): domain Eukaryota; kingdom Metazoa; phylum Chordata; class Mammalia; order Primates; family Hylobatidae; genus Hylobates; species Hylobates moloch. Next base: position 15,425,709 of record NW_026652288.1, on the reverse strand, counting down.
AGTAGTTGCTTCCTGGTTCCTGAACTATAAGGATAGGAGTTTTGATACAAAATCAAATATTGTGGTACAGTTGACTTTGCTCCCCAACTTCCAGCTGCCCTTGAGATGCTTCCAAGCTCACCCAGCAGCCTGCGGTCCCAACACTCATCACTGAGCACCCCTCCCTCGCCTGGACTACCTGTTCCTCTGGGCAGCAGGTGGACTTTTGCTCCTGGTCCGCAGAGCTCTTGGAAGACATCACTGTGCTCACTTCTCTCACAGGACCCCACCCAGTCCTGAGACAACCCTGGGGGGCAACTGGAGGCTGGAGAGGCAGAACAGTGTTTTGTTAGTTAGAAGTACTTGGATTCCAGACCCGGCTCTTGCCCTTCTAGGCTCTGTGACTAGGGGCATATGATTTCTACCGTCTGCAGTTTCACTCATGAAAAATGGGGATGGGCCTGGGCGCGGTGGCTCAGGCTTGTAGTCCCAGAACTTTGGGAGGCCGAGGTGGGCGGATCACGAGGTCAGGAGATCGAGACCACAGTGAAACCCCGTCTCTACTAAAAATACAAAAAATTAGCCGGGCGTGGTGACGGGCGCCTGTAGTCCCAGCTACTCGGAGAGGCTGAGGCAGGAGAATGGCGTGAACCCGGGAGGCGAGCTTGCAGTGAGCCGAGATTGCGCCACTGCACTCCAGCCTGGGTGACAGAGCGAGACTCCGTCTCAAAAAAAAAAAAAAAAAAAAAAGAAAAAGAAAAATGGGGATGGTACTACTTAATCTTCTGCAAGAATGCCTGTCAGGCACCTGGCGTGGGGTCTAGTGTGCACTAGGTCATCATTTTGGCCAAACACACTCTGTAAATGGTGATTGAGTGACTGAGACAGGGCAAAGTGTGTGGCATGTTTGGGTGGTGAAGCTAAGTAATGGTTCATTTTGGGGGTGATGTGGATATGTGGATATGTGTACCTGGGATATTCATAGTTGGAAGTGATGCTGGGGGTGACTATTAAGGTCAGATTTTGGGAACTTTGAATGTTAGACTTACGAAGCTGGACTTTATTGTGGCGGTGTTTGATTCCGCTTAACTCCCTTTACTAAAACATCTTCACTTGCTTCCCAGCCCAGACTGTGGGCACTTTGCTAATGATGCCTGTGGCCAGGTTCAAGGACCTCGGGAATGACCTTCAATTCTGTCTCCCACTCCCGGAGCTCCAGGTTCCCCTTGGCATTTTACACCTGTTGCTTTATGCCTGAATTATTCTTCACATGGACTCCTCATTGCTTACTCTGCCTGAGTTTTTATTTTTGTCACCCTTGAATGGTTCTTTTTGTTTTTATCCACAAAAGCCTGTGGGCGTACTGTGCTCTTTGCAAATTCACTGTCTCCCTGGACCTGCCCTTCCAGCACTGGGGTCTCCTTGTTGCCTGGGAAGAGAGGTAGAAAGTTGTCATCAGGGAGCCAGTGAAGAATTCTCCAGCAGGTAAATGATTCAGTCAGACCAGGCGATCACCGTGGGTGAATCAGAGAAGTGAATTGTCTCTCCAGGCTCCTAGGAAGAAATGAATCTGCTGTAGTGACTGGTATGGGGAAGTGGGAGGTGGCTATGTGGAAGGTTCATTGTGTTAAACATGCAGTGTGTGTAGGGAGAAATACCCTAGCCATCAAGCACGGTTTGACCTGCCTGATCCTCCTGGTGGCTATAATCTTACCTGCTCTTGTCTAGGGGTCTACCTGACCCAGATATCATAACATCTGGAGACAGAGATAGATCCATTTTTGTGGCGTCTGAAGCTTATGCAGTTTGGGAGATCCTCTTTAAAAAAAGAATATAGAATTACAAATTTAATAAATGCGTACAAAAGTGAGGATTTATCCTGAATGAGAAAAGAAATCACGGCAAATTATAAATCTTTAAAAAATCTGAAAAGCACAACAAACACTTCAAAATTCAGGAAAATAATATACTTTTATTAATTAATTATCCTACAACTGTTATAATACCCTTTTCTTATATTCTTTTGCTGCATCCCATGTGATTTTGCAGTATTTTCTATGGGAAAATAGACAATTGTTTTATTTTTCTCTTTTTTAGACAGTCTTACTCTGTTGCCCAGGCTGGAGTACAATGGCACGATCTCGGCTCACTGCAACCTCAGCTTCCCAGGTTCAAGTGATTCTCCTGCTTCAGCCTCCCAAATAACTGAGACTGCAGGTGCATGCCACCATGCCCAGCTAATTTTTTGTATAGAGATGGGGTCTTGCCGTGTTGGCCAGGCTGGTCTCGAACTCCTGGCCTCACGTGATCTACCTGCCTTGGCCTTCCAAAGTGCTGGGATTACAGGTGTGAGCCACCGCACTGGCCGGATAATTGTTTTCTATAACATAATTGATCAAACTTTGGCCTTTATTTTTCTAGGTTTAGAATAATTTCTTTTTTTTTTGAGACAGAATTTCGCTTTTGTTGCCGAGGCTGGAGTGCAGTCGCATGATCTAGGCTCACTGTAACCTCCGCCTCCCGGGTTCAAGGGATTCTCCTGCCTCACCCTCCCGAGTAGCTGGGATTACAGGCACCCACCACCACACCCAGCTAATTTTTTGTGTTTTTAGTAGAGACGGAGTTTCGCCATGTTGGCCAGGCTGGTCTCAAACTCCTGACTTCGGGTAATCCCCCTGCCTCGGCCTCCCAAAGTGCGGGGATTACAGGCATGAACCACCGCGCCCAGCCAAAAAGTTTCTTTAAGCTTTAGAACTCAATTAGGAAAGATACGTAAATTTTTAGGATTGTGGTCAAACCTGAGAAAATTTCTAATTTATTTTCTCTACTATTATAGATATATTGATTATTGGTGTTACTACCCCAGATTTCTGTCCTATGAACAGGGGAATTCTGACGAATTTTATTTCATGCAACTTCTATCAAAAATGAAAAAAGGGTATGGTGTGTTTGTAATTGTTTATGCTGTATTATTTAGAATATTCTATTTTTTTGCCATTGTTTTGTTTTTGTTTTTTTTCCTGAGACGAAGTCTCACTCTGTCGCCCAGGCTGGAATGCAGTGGCGCCATCTCAGCTCACTGCCTCTGCCTCCTGGGTTCAAGTGATTCTCCTGCCTCAGCCTCCTGAGTAGCTGTGATTACAGACATGAGCCATCGCGCCAAGCTAGAATATTCTTGATGGGAAAATTTTGACTAGGCATCAGTGAGAACCTGCTTACAATCTTATACATGTGTTGACTGGGAGATGGTCCCACAGGCTAGCTTCTGGCTCTGTATATTTCAAACCTTGCTTCTGCTCCACTACCCACATATTTCTGATGTTGAACACATGTGTACACTGTAATACAGCCACACCATGTGGGGAGTTGGCACTGTGGCCGATAGGGAGAGTTCCACCAGCTCGCCTCCACCAGGATGGCTTTTAATAACCCAGTGTATCCAGAGGGGACTCTAAATCACATAGTATATTTCAGTAAATCCAAATGTAACCTCGACTGGAAAAAAGAGGTAGTCTAACACAAGGACAATGTGATGGAGGGAAGTTGAGGTGGAAGAAAGGGGACAGTCTTGCCTGATTGGGATTAAATTATCTTTCTTTTGAAAATGTTTGGCCGGGCGCGGTGGCTCATGCCTGTAATCCCAGCACTTTGGGAGGCCGAGGCGGGTGGATCACGAGGTCAGGAGATCGAGACCATCCTGGCTAACATGGTGAAACCCTGCCTCTACTAAAAATACAAAAAAATTAGCCGGGCATGGTGGCGGGCGCCTATAGTCCCAGCAACTCGGGAGGCTGAGGCAGGAGAATGGCGTGAACCCGGAGGCGGAGCTTGCAGTGAGCCGAGATTGTGCCACTGCACTCAGAAATTCCTTGGAGGTTCCCAGGGCCCTAGAAGAGGCATGACAAGTGAGAGACTCTAAATGTGAGCTTCATGGTATGTATGTCTTCACTTAAAGGAGCTCTTTAACTCAGTACTTTATAAAAATGACAGAATGACTGAGTTATACTCTTGAATGGGATCAGTTTAGAATCTGATCCTGTTAATACTTTATAATCCCAGCTGGATTTTGCTGGAAACCTTTACAAAGGTAAGGCTCATGAAAGGAACTACTCCTCAGAAAGTCTGTGGCTAATTTGATTCCCACTGTGTCCTCAGCACAGAACCTGCCACATCATGAGCATTTACTGGATGTCTGTTGAAGGAATATATTTGTCCCTGAGAGGATGTTTCTGGTTTCCTGTGGGTGCCTGGCCTGCATCCCCTGTTCCAGGTATTCCATGCTCATCTTGTCCTGGGCCTGCTTGATCTAGGAGGATGTCACTATATTAATCCATTCTCATGCTGCTATAAGGACTTACCCAAGGCTGGGTAATTTATAAAGGAAAGAGGGTTAATGGACTCACAGTTCCACATGGCTGGGGAGGCCTCACAATCATGGTGGAAGGTGAATGAGGAACAAAGTCATGTCTTACATGGTGGCAAGCAAGAGAGTGTATGCAGATGAACTCCCCTTTATAAAACCCTCAGATCTCATGATACTTATTCACTATCAAGAGAACAGCATGGGAAAAACCTGCCTCCATGATTAAACTGGCTCCCGCTGGAACCCTACAATTCAAGATGAGATTAGGGTGGGGATGTAGCCAAACCATATCAGCTGCTTTTGGCATAAGAAGGACCTCTTTTCTAACCTATTTTTTACAGGTAACTTCAAATCTATAACTTCCATCCTTTTGCTGAGAAGGCTCTGTTTTCACTGCTACATCAGGAGCCAGTTTTGCTACTATATCAGGAGTTTGTTTTTAATTAACAGAAAATGACTTTTCTTTCCCTTTTCTGTGCCATTTCTCTTTTTAATCCTAGTTCCTTCCAATCCGAGGGCTGAGTGATCCTGTTTCCCTCCCGTTTGAGGGCTGAGTATCCACCTGGTTGTCTCTTGGTCCTGCTCATATTCTGATGATTGGGGTCATTTTGCTAAATCCCAGCTCCTGATGGCTGAATAAGTCACTTCCAGATTGACATCCAAATGACACATATGTGAAGAGATAAAACTTTGAAATAGTAATCTTGGAGCTTTCCTTTTTTGCCATCTCCCACACTACCTGGCCTTCTCCTTTTAGACACCGGCATCCAAACGTCTCCAGATGAGGGTTAGCAGTAACGCAAAGAAAACAAAACCATATCTACTTGTTTTATTATTACTTCCAAACTAGGGTCTTGCAAATCGTCTTTCCAGACAATAGAAGGAGAGATGACACCTAGATGAAGGGTACTGGGCAGGAGGGAAGAAAGGAGTGGGCAGAACAACACAGGCATTAGCTGGGAGACCCCGCAGTACAGGTGACACAAGGTCTTGGTGACAGACTGCCCTGTCTGAATGTGTGAGGAACTAGCACACTGACCCTGAGAAAACCGCACACACTTCTCAACTTGGGTTTAAAATGTGGACTATAACAAACACATGCAGAAGAACACAGTGTATCAATGTAGAGCAAAATCAATACATTTGCAGTGTGCACCTGTGTGCCCAACGCCCAGGCAAGAGCTACATCGGGATGGCCCCAGCAGCCCCCTGGGTGCTCTCTCCCTGATCACACCCCCTTTCCTAAAGCCTAAAAGTAACCACATCCATGGTTACTTTTTGTGGTAAACAGTTCCTTGTTTCTTTATAGTTCTACCACCAGTGTGTGTGTGTGTGTGTGTGTGTGTATACACAATGTAGCTTTGTTTTGCCTGACTAAACATTATATTAAAGCAATCATACTATCTGTGCACTTCAAGTCTTTTTTTTCACTCAGTATGCTTTTAAAATTCATCTGCTCTATTGCATTTCACAGGGTTTCATTAATTTTCATTGTTACATGGAAGTGCATTGTATGAATGTATGACATCTTTAATCCATTCCATTGTTTATGGATATTTTTGTTGTTCTTGGATTTTTAATCACAAACGATGTACCTATGAACATTCTTACACTGGGTCTTGTGTATATATGCAATAATTTTTTTAATTTTTAAATTAAATTTAAGTTCCGCTTTTTATTGAACACATTATAACAGAGGTTTAGTCAAAAACCCAAAGCCCATGTCATCATCAGATCCCCGGATTCTTCTTTCTTTGCTTCCACTTTCTTCCTCAGCTGGAGCAGCACCAGCTACGGGAGCAGGTCCACCAGCTCCTACATTGCAGATGAGGCTCCCAGTGTTGACGCTGGCCAGGGCCTTTGCAAACAAGCTAGGCCAAAAAAGGTTCAACATTTACACCGCCTGCTTTAATGAGGGCATTGATCTTATCCTCCGTGACGGTCCCCTCGTCGTTGTGCAGAATGAGGTCTGAGGAGATGCAGGCAAGCTGGGAGATGGAGGCCATGGCGGGAGCGAGTGTGGGGCTGGCGCTGCCGGACACGGTGCTAGTCGCCGGGTGAAGTGAGGACCTCACCCTAACACAGGTTTAGCTTCCTTGGAAGGACTGAGCACCTTGATGGCAGCTGAGGAAAGGCAAGAATTTTTTTTTAGAGTATACATCCAGGAATGATTTGCAGGGTCTTACATAAAATATGTGTTTTCAGCTGTTATTAGTAATGCCAAACTGTTTTCCAAAGTGTTGTATGTGTTTACATTCCCAGCAGCAGTGTGTGAGTGTTCTTCTTGCCACATGCCCTCTCTAATACTTGTTCTTGTCAGACTTTTTTTTTTTTCCAATTTAATGGGAAAACATTAAATTGGAATCGTCGCAAAATCTTGATGATGAATGAGATTGAAAATCTCTACATTTGTGTTTTTCTTTCTATGTAATATCTGTTATGGTCTTTGCCTATTTTTTTTTTTAACTAGGTGATATGGTCAGGCTTTGTGTCCTCACCCAATCTCATTTTGAATTATAATCCCCATAATGCCCACACGTCAAGGGAGAGACCAGGTGGAGGTAACTGAATGATGGTGGAAGTTTCCCCCATGCTGCTCTCATGATAGTAAGTTTTCAGAAGATCTGATGTTTTTATAAGGGGCTTCCCCCTTTGCTTGGCACTTCTCCTTCCTGCCCCCTTGCGAACAAGGTGCCTTGCTTCCCCTTCGCCTTCTGTCATGATTGTAAGTTTCCTGAGGCCTCCCCAGCCATGCTGAACTGTGAGTCAATTAAACCTCTTTCTTTTATAAATTACCTAGTCTTGGGCAGTTCCTTATAGCAGTATGAAAATGGACTAATACACTAGGTTGTCTATCTCATTGATATGAAGTTCTCTTTTTTAAATATTTTGGAAAAAGCCCTTTGTTGGTGATATATACTGCAATCTTCTCTCATCTCTTGGCTTATATTTTCCTTTTTATTTTTTTTTGACACAATCTCACTCTGTTGCCCAGGCTGGAATGTAGTGGCATGATCATGGCTCACTGCAGCCTCAACCTCCTCGGGCTCCTGTGATCCTCCCACCTCAGCCTCGGGGTAGTTGGGAACTATAGCCACCAGGACCAGCTAATTTTTTTGTATTTTTTGTGGAGACATGCCACTCAGGCAGGGGATTTTCCTATTAATGATGCCTTTTGAACTGAAGTGTTTTAATATTTTCATATTTATCATTTTTTCATTACAGATAATGCTTTTTTAATCTCATTGAGAAATCTTTCCCTACCCAGAAGCTATAAAGACATTCACCCATTTCATTTTTATTTATGTAATCTTCTTAACACAGTAATTCTTTATCTTAGCACAATTTTATTCCTCTGCCCTTTGGTTTTCGTTGTTACTGTTGTGAGGTCAGGTGCCAATTTCATTTTCTCTCTTGTGAAGTCATCTCTTTTCTTTTTGGTTCACCTACCACAACATTTTGGTTGTATGTATGTATGAATATTTTCAAACACTAAAAAAAGTTAAAAGAACAGAACAGTGAACGTGATGACACTTATCCCAAGGTTTAGCCATTGTTAACAATTTTTCCTGACTGCACCTTAAGATCTCTTTTTCTTTGATGTTCTCTAGTTTAATTATCATGTATTTTGTTATTTATTTCATTTAGTTTTCCTGCTTGGGATTCATTGGGCTTCTGGAATCTTCTGGATTGATATCTCTCATCAATTCTGGAAAACCAATATGTGTTTTCTTTTTATTTATTTATTTATTTTTTGAGATGGAGTCTCTCTCTGTGGCCCAGGCTGGAGTGCAGTGGCATGATCTCAGCTCACTTCCACCCCTGCCTCCCAGCTTCAAGCGATTCTCTTGCCTCAGGCTCCCGAGTAGTAGGATTACAGGCATCCGCCACCACACCTGGCTAATTTTTGCATTTTCAGTAGAGACGGGGTTTTGCCATGTTGGCCAGGATGGTCTCCATTGAACTCCTGACCTCATGTGCTCCGTCCACTCTGGGCTCCCAAAGTGTTAGGATTAAAGGCGTGAGCCACCACACCTGGCCCCAATATCAGTTCTCTATTACTGCATAACAAACTGCCCCCAAACTTAGTGGCTGAAAACAATAGCACCATCTATTTTGTCATCCAAACAAGTCTGCAGTCTGGATAGGTGTCTGAGGGGACAGCGTGCCTCAGAGGCACAGAGGCAGCTCAGGAAAGAATGGCTAGGATGGCCCAGGGCCAGCAAACAGATGTTGATGTTGAGTGGTTTTCTCTGCCTGTTTTCTAAGAATAGCAGTTCAGAAGTTCAAAGATTTCTTTGTATTTTGTACTCTCGCTGTCTCTTTTAGTCCAAAACTGATGAAATTCCTTTAAAACTTTGTGGACTTCTTATGAATCAATTTATAAATTCACTCCATTAGACAAAAGCCATGCCCACAGATTTCATAGAGATCATCTCTACTTTGAGCTCCTTGTGAAATTTTCAGAAGCCCAGTTGTTTAACAGAGAAGGCCAGTGAGGCACAGTATGAAGACCCTTAGAAGGGCCTTTGGTGTGTTTTAAAGGGTCTATGGTGCATCACCTTAAATCTAACTGAGGTTTTAACAAAGGTTTTAGAGTCAAATCCTTGCTTCATCTTTACACCATATTCTTGTGACAGTGCTCTGAATTTGCTCTTTGCCTGAAAGCCATTCTTTTTTTTTTTGAGACCGAGTCTTGCTCTGTCGCCCATGCTGGAGTGCAGTGACGCAATCTCGGCTCACTGCAAGCTCGCCTCCCGGGTTCACGCCATTCTCCTGCCTCAGCCTCTCCGAGTAGCTGGGACTACAGGCGCCCGCCACCATGCCTGGCTAATTTTTTGTATTTCTTTAGTAGAGACAGGGTTTCACCGTGGTCTCGATCTCCTGACCTCGTGATCCACCCGCCTCGGCCTCCCAAAGTGCTGGGATTACAAGCGTGAGCCACCGCGCCTGGCCTTATGAAAGCCATTCTTAATTAGAGAATCATTTATATCATTTATAATAGAGAGGTTGGAATGAGAAACATTTTTATTTCCAAACATAATAAGTCCTTCCCCCGATTTTTTTTAAACTAGACTTTATTTTTTTAGAGCAGTTTTGGATTCAGAGCAAAATTAAATGGAAAATACAGAGAGTTCCCACATACTCCTCCCTGACCACATATACACAACCTTCCCACCATTAACATCCCAATCAGTGTGGTGCATTTGCTACAGTTAATGAACCAACATTGACACATTATCAACCAAAGCTCACGTTTTACTTTAGGGTTCACTCTTTGTGTTATACATTCTCTGGGTTTTAAGTGTAGAATAGCATCCATTCACTATTATAGTACCAGAGAATAGTTTCACGGCCCTAAGACTCCCCTGTGCTCACCTATTCATCTCTTCCTCCTCCCAAACCCCTGGCAACCATTCATCTTTTTACTGTCTCCACAGTTTTGCCTTTTCCAGAATGACATATAGTTGGAATCATATAGTATGTAGCCTTTTCAAGTTTGCTTCTTTCAATTAGCAATATGCATTTAAGATTCCATCATATCTTTTCATGGCTTGATGGCTCATTTCTTTTTATTGTTGAATAATAGCTATTGTCCCTATGTACTGGTTTATTTATCCATTTACCTTTTAAAGGACATCTCAGTTGCTTTCAAGTTTTGGCAATTATGAATAAAGCTGCTATAAACATGCACGTGCATGTTTTTGCATGGATGTTTTAATTCACTTGAGTAGCTTTTTTTATATTTAAAAGTTATTCATTACTTTATCTCTCTGCTCTCTCATTTTTTTATAGACTACTTGGAGAAACCAGGGAGCAACACTCTGCCTGGAAATTTTCTTAGCTAGATGATCAGTTGATTAGGTAAATAGGTATATCTTATTTTATTTTTTTATTCATACCATTTTACTTAGTTCTAATTTTTTTAAAAAAATGTAAATTGTCAGTTTATAATTGTATATACTTATGGGGTACAGAGTAGTATTATGATTTATGAGTACAATGTGCAGAATTAAACCAAACTCATGGTATATTTTCTATTTGTATGTTACTACAGGTGATAATGTTGTTACTTATGTTACTGGACCCAAGAGTCTTTTTTCTAGATTCTAATAAGCCTCTCCTGCATTTCTTTATGTCCTCACTGCAAGCCCTTTTGGCTTCCACTCACCATCTGGTCCCAAAGCCAATGTTACATTTTTAGGGTTTTTTGTTTTTTGTTTTTTTTTGTGTGTGTGTGTTTGTGTTTGTTTCTTAAGACGGCAACATCACACTCCTGGTATCACAACTTATTCCAGTTATCTACTGCTTCATAAAAAACTACCTAAACTTAGTGGCCTGAAACAACAATGATCTGTTTTGCTCATGAATTTGCAATTTGGGCGAGGCCCAGTGAGGATGCGTCTCTGCTGCTGTGGTGTCAGTTAGGGCGTTTTCTCTCTCCTTTCCTAACTGAACTCCAGTCTGAGCATGTTTTAGTCCTTCTCACCCTCTTTTTCACATCTTGTAGCCTTTCTTTCTTTGTTTCTGTGCTGCACTCTAGATCATTTCTTGATATTCCAACTTACCTATTTTCCCTCTTGGATTTAATCTTCATTTAAACCCACCTATTCAGTGTGGGTGTGTGTGTGTGTGTGTGTACCCCGGCTATTTTTGTATTTTAGTAGAGACGGGGTTTCATTTTTACCAGGATGGTCTTGATTCTGACCTCGTGATCCCCCCCTCGTACAAGCGTGAGCCACCGCGCCCGGCCTCTTTTCTTTTCTTTTTTTGAGAGAGAGTCACTCTGTCACCCAGGCCAGTGTGCAGTGGCACAATACTGGCTCACTGCAACCTCTGCCTCCCAGGTTCAAGAGATTCGCATGCCTCAGCCTCCAGAGTAGCTGGGATTGCAAATGTGAGCCATCATGCCCAGATAATTTTTGTATTTTTAGTAGAGAAGGGGTTTCAGCATGTTGGCCAGGTTGGTCTCAAAATCCTAACCTCAAGTGATCTGCCCTCCTTGGCCTCCCAAAGTGCTGGGATTACAGGTGTGAGCCACTGCGCCCAGCCCACATATTCAGTTTTTAACTTCAATTTTAACTTGCTTCTTTCAAAAATGCGTTTGACTTTTTTTTTAATGGTTAGCCCTGCTAAAGCAAGACCTCAAAAAATTAGTTTAAAAACTCTGAGGTGTTCCTCTCCATGGGAATCTTTAGTAAAAGGCAAAAGATTTATATGATCTGAAGAGAAACTAGAGCATTGTTTGACTTTTATTACAGTATAATTTGCAAACAATAAAATGCGTATATTTTAAGTGAACAATTTGGTCACTTTTGACAAATACATACACATCTGTAGCCATTATCCCAATTAAAATATAGAGTACAGTTGACCCTTGAACAGCATGGGGGTCAGAGGTGTCGACCCTCCAATGAGGTTGAAAATCCATATATAACTTTTGTCTTCCCCAAAACTTAAATACTCATAGCCTACTGTTGACCAGAAGCCTTCACAAATAACATAAACAACACAAATTTTGGATATTATATGTATTATATACTGTATTCTAACATTAAAGTAAGCTAGAGAAAAGAAAATGTTATTAAGAAAACCATAAGGAAGAGAAAATATATTTACTAGCATTCAGGGGAAGTGGATCATCACAAAAGCCTTCATCCGCATTGTCTTCATGTTGAGTAGGCTGAAGGGGAAGAGGAAGGGCTGATCTTGCTGTCTCAGGGGTGGCAGAGGCAGAAGAAAATCTGTTTATAAGTGGACCTGCACAGTTCAAGTGTCAACTGTATATCCATATATAAGATGAAGTATCCATCTATATTCCATCTACTCCATATATGTACATGCAATGGACATACACGTTTCTATCCATTTACTTATATAGAGTACATCCTATTTTATGTGGAGTATAAAACATACAGAGTATATCCATCATTTATTTCTTTTGCAGTCAATACCAGCCAGCACTCTCTCCCCAGGTCACCACTGATCTGGTTTCTATCATTATATATTAGCTTTGCCTGCTCTAGAACTTCTTCATACGCACGATATCACTCAGTATGCACTCTTCTGTGTCAGGTTTCTTTTCTTCTCAGCAGAATAATTCTGAGATTTATTCATGTTGTTGCGAGTATCAGTAGTTCTTTTGATTGTATGAGCATAACACAATTTGTTTATTCATTTAGTATTGATAAGCATTATGGGCTTTTCCCACAGATTTTAATTATTATGAATAAAGCTACTATGAATATTGCACACAAATATTTTCTGGGGACATGTGTTTTTATTCTTTCTGGGTAATTAGATAATTACCTAGGAGTGGAATTGATGAGTGATAAGGAAAGTTTATGTTTAATTATATAAAGCCAAACTATTTTCCAAAGTGTTTGTCCTGTTTTATACTCTCACCAGCAATATATAGAATTTTGTTGCTTCACATCCTTGCCAATGCTTGGTATTGTAAGTCTTTTTTAAAAACTTTTTACCCATTCCACTTGGTCTGTAGTAGTATTTCATTATAGTTTTAATTTGCATTTCCCCATGACTAAAGATGTTGAACATCTTTTTATGTGTTCATTGGCCATTCATGTAATTTCTCTTTAAAGCATCTGCTAAATCTTTTGCCAGTTTTAAAATTGGGTTGCTTGTCTTCTTCTTGAGTTATAAACTTCTTTATATAGCCTAAATATAAGTCCTTTGTTAACTATATCCACTGCAAATATTTTCTCTATGTCCTTTCATTAAAAAATGCTTTTTTTGTTATTGTTTGTTTTTATTTTTATTGAAGTTATACATACAAGCACATAGATTTAAGAATCAAACAATTCTATAATTGTGTTATTTTAAAAAAAGATAAGAAAAGCAGACACTACTCTTAGAGTGCTTGGAGGCACCTCTTTTAGCCTTTCTTTTTGTTTTTGTGTGTGTTTTTTTTTAAGTTTACCTCCTTGACTGCAGATGACATGCTATTTGGTGAATTTTGTTTTAGCATTACCCTCTGACTTCCCACCATGGAGGATGAGGGTTTAGCTCTTTCCCGTGCACACACATATTCTTTTCTTCCCCTCATCTTTCCAATATAGTTATGCCATAATTTTGTCTAGCTCAATACTCGATTTACATTATTGAAATTATGTGGAAACTGCACAATTGAGCCAATTAGTAACCTTTTAATACTTTTCCTTTCTCATATAATATTGTTTAATTGTCCCATTGGCTTAGTTGTCATGTGTTTATCACCAATTCAACTCCAGACTCGTTGCTGATTGTCTAAATCTCTCTCAAGTTGTTCATCCTTATGAAGTAGCCCTTCCCCAGAACATCTGACTTGCTACAATCTGGACTGGTTGCTCTCCATGTCATCCTGGGGATTTCCATCATCTGTGTTAGAGCTCCTGATGTCTTCCTGTTTCAGCACTGGCTCCAAGTTGGTGGCGAACATCCTCCAGGAACTAATTGCCTATGCAACTACAACAGACTCCTAAAACCTCTACCTCCTTCAGCCATGCTGGCTCCTTCCAATTCATCGCCCTCATCGCAGCCAGAGGACCTTCTTAATTGTGATGCCCCACAGCTCGTGAAGCCTCAAACACCAAAAACGTGCTTTTAAAAACATTCTGTTGGGCTGGGCACGGTAGCTCACGCCGGTAATCCCAGCACTTTGGGAGGCCAAGGTAGGTGAATCACCTGAGGTCAGGAGTTCAAGGCCAGCCCGGCCAACATGGTAAAACCCTATCTCTACTAAAAATACAAGAATTAGCTGCGCGTGGTGGCAGGAACCTGTAATCTCAGCCACTCTGGACGCTGAGGCAGGAGAATCACTTGAACCCAGGAGGCGGAGGTTGCAGTGAGCCGAGATTACCCCATGCACTCCAGCCTAGGCAACAAAGTGAAACTCCGTCCCAAAAACAAAAAGAAACAAAAAAAATCATTCTGTCACTATCACCTCGCCCTGCTGTTTTTCCCTGTTCCCTGTAACTCTTCATCACCTGACACATTAAAATGTATTTATTTGTCCATTCTGCTTTCCCTACTAGAATGTAAATTTCACAAATACAGAAACTTTGTTTCTTTAGTCAGTGCTGAATCTCCAACACCTGGAACATCACGTGGTTATCTAAAAAACATTGCGTAACTATTTCTTTTCCTACAATGAGAACATTGGACTCCATTTATTACAGGAATAATAGTTTGGAGGAATCTGGACCCAACTAATACAAAAAAGGTCCCATTGGAATTATGGCATAACCATTTTTTTAAAAGAATCAATAAAGTCCAATCCTGCCTTTCTCAATGGAGTAATAGAGGCTAAACTGAAATTTTATTTTGGGTATATGTATATTTATTTTGTCAATTTATATCTAAAGTAAAATGTTAGAATACCTGCCTAGTAAAAAAGGTTTGAAAGAATCACCTGGGCAGAAGCAACACTGGATTGTTACAGGGTTAAGGAAAATGCTTCAGGAAAATCATGCCCCTTTAGAGAGAACTTAAAAGATACAATCTTCACTTTTTTCTAGCCTGTAGAGTTTTTAAGGAAGAAATGGAGACTGTTTCCTCACGGAGAGTTATACAATGAATGGAGAGCTATTATCTGTGCATGAGCAGTTTGACAATTGCAGACTTGAATAATGACATTCATTGAGAGAAGTTTCTGAGAGTCAGAGAGAGGCTGCCATGATAAAATATATTTATAGAATTCTCTTGTCTTGGCTTAGAATAATTTGATAGCCAAATAAAAGTCTTAGCATTAATCCTTTGATCAGAATTCTATGCTTCTTTTTTTTGGAAACTATTGGACAAAGTGCCAAGCATTCTAATATTGCAACCTCTTAATGTACAAATTCAGAATTGTCATGAATTACATGGGAAGACACCATGCTTGCTTTTCTAATGGTTTCACAGGGTAAATTTTGGCTGACCTAAGCCTGGTTTCACCAGCTCAATGAGACCTTGATCACTGACCTACCCAACCAGGAAATCCACCTACATGCCTATCCAGTTCAGGTTTCTGTCTTTGGTGGTATCTGAGGGTTTAACTTGGTAATCAACTACTTGGTTTAGTTTACAGATTGAATTATGTACAGATTTGCTAATAGTATATGTATATACTGTGAAATAGTTCTGATGTTAAGTACTGATACCAACTTTATTGGGTAAAGTCCTTATCCAAAACTAGAATCACTGCCTGGCAAAGCTGATGTTTGCATGAATGGCGTCCCCTGGAGTCTATAATGTGAATGGTGCTCAATCAAGTTGTGTGACTTGGCAGCCCTGGGGCTTATCTCTTCCTCTCTTTGGACAATATTTTTTCATCATTTTCAGTCCAATAGCTTCCCAGTGTCAGTGCTGACAAGCTCCCTGTGGAGTGCTCTCAGTCTCTCCATTTGCAAATGCTCTAAGATCAATCTCTAAAGAATAGTTGTGTTCTACCCAAACAATAGAGTACAGCAGCTCTTTTTTTCCATTGCTTTGACTGTGGATAGTCGAAGTACCCCAAGATCTGCAAGGATTGTGAAAGATTATACAGTTGGGTATTTGTGACTCTAAGTGAGAGAAAGAATCTTCTAGATTGCCTCCTATCTGGAAAATGCCTCTCTAATTTTTTGTTGCCATTAACTTACTGTTCATTCCCAATATTTTACCATGAAAGTGAGACTTCTGGCCACTGGCCATAGTTTTGCAATTTAGCAGGCTAATTGATAAACCAGCCTTGTCTCTCTTACTATTGTACCCTCAGCACCTAGCATGCAATGCTTGGCACAAACTCAGTTAATGTTTTCTTAACGAAATTAAAATTGAAATTTTGTAAGCTAGGTAGTTAAATAGATTGTGATTTCATTTGTATTGGTTTTGCAGTAAAAACAATAGATTGATGCACATTTAATCCAAATGCTGATCTGAATTGATTAAAACAACTAAATAAACACAACCTATGAGTTTGTATTTCATAGAAATCCATAGGGAATTTGTTATAGGAAATCTTTATCTTAAAGCTTTTCTTTCTGACCAACAAGGGTGTTAGCTATGAGAAGAGCGCCTGAATTTTGGAAATTGATTTCTTAGAAAAATTTCAGAATAGAAGAGGCAACAACGTTCTTTGGAAGTTTGAGATGTGATCTTTTTTTTTTTTTGAGACAGAGTCTCACTCTGTCGCCCAGGCTGGAGTGCAGTGGCGCGATCTTGGCTCACTGCAACCTCCACCTTCCAGGTTCAAGCAATTCTCCCGTCTCAGCCTCCCGTGTAGCTGGGATTACAGGTGTGTGCCATCACATCAGGCTAATTTTTGTATTTTTAGTAGAGATGGGGTTTCAATATGTTACCCAGGTTGGTCCCAAACTCCTGGCCTCAAGTGATCGGCCTGCCTCAGCCTCCCAAAATGCTGGGATTACAGACGTGAGTGACTGCGCTCAACCTGAGCTATAATCTTAAATTAAATCAGGGTAAAATTTTTTATTAATAACTAATAGACTCACTTATTATTAATTAATTTTATCAGCACTTTTCAGTTAAACATGTGTAATTGTATAAACTCTATCATTTGAACCTCACATAAATCTCAAAACTGCACGATTTCTTTTTTTTAATTCCTATTTTGAAGATGGGTAAAATTGAGGCTCAAAAAGACAAAACTGATTGATTCATATTTACCCAGCTGGCAAGCATTTCAATTCTAAAACAATATTTTTTCCACCACACTGCTTTATGCATTTTAATGTCATGAATGAAAATGGAATGATTCATATTGACAGCTTGTTAATTAATGTTTCAGGTGTTGTACCAAGTCTTTGAGACCCAGGGGTACAAAGTAGAATAAGACATCCCTGCAGTATCCATGGGGGATACTGATGTCAGAGAGGCAGTTACCACCACATGAAAGTGCCTGGTGGGAGCAAGCATTGCTGCTGCATGAACACACTGTCAAGGAACCCTGTGAGCCTCTCAAGGATGGGGCCATATCACATCTTCTTCTAATAGCCTTAGACTCTTAGACACATAGTGTGTGCTCAGAAAATATTTATTGGATGGAGAGATGGCTGTGTTGATATAAGAAAGAATGAATAAGGCGACTCCTGGATCCCAGTGTGGATAGGAGTTTCCCAAGACATTGCAGGCAGAGGAAATAGTGAGGTCACTGTGCTTTTAGAGGTCACCTGGTTTATAGAGCAGCCACATTGGCTAAGGACATGTCTGTGCTGAAATAATGGGAGGTGGTTTCTTTGTACGTCGTTCTTCAGTTCCAGCATGTGGTCTCCAGTACTGTTCATTTCGCTGTGACGGTGCTGTTAGCTGGGACAGTGAAGAGTTCCACTTTTATAACATAAAAACACTAGAGGTTATTTCTCTCTCTCTCTCC
Organism: Hylobates moloch; assembly: GCF_009828535.3. Taxonomy (NCBI): domain Eukaryota; kingdom Metazoa; phylum Chordata; class Mammalia; order Primates; family Hylobatidae; genus Hylobates; species Hylobates moloch. Next base: position 15,408,013 of record NW_026652288.1, on the reverse strand, counting down.
TTTTTTCCCCCCCATTACCTTAAAATTGCATTACCTTTCTGTTCAGATCAAGTGCAGCTCTTGAGAGAACAATCTCTGTTTCTGAGCAATTCGTTGAGAACTTCGAGTGCCAGACCACACGCTAATTAAAGCTTGTCACATACCATAATGGCACCTCAGTAATACTCCAATTAACAGTTACTTTAATTACACCACTTACATGAAATTAATGAAGAGTCTAGCTGATGAGAAATAAGAACCTGTACATTAGAGCAACACAGAACGTTCATCAAGTTTCTGATGAAACAGCCTTTGAGAAATCTGTTCCCTCCCATTGCCTAGCTTAGAAAAATATTTTCAGGGAGGCAGGAAAGTGGCTTTTTGTAAAATGATCTGCCAACAGATGAAGAAAGAGTACTCACTCTTGCTGCTGGAAGGGCTAATCATCCAGGCTTTCATGTCTTAGAGACTGAGTTCAAATCCTACACTTGCCCTAACTGTGCTCTCAGTGAATGAGGAATAGAAGAGAACTTCCTCAACCTGACAAAGGGCATCTAGAAAATACCACCAGCTCACATTGTACTTGGTGGTGAGAGACTGGATATTTTTCCCCTGCAATCATCACTAAGACAGGGAAACCCCCTCTCAAACTTCTATTCAGCATTGTACATTGTACATTGTAGTTTATAGCTAGTACAGTGAGGCAAAGAAAAGAAAAAAACATTGAGATAGAAAAGAAAGAGTAAAGCTTCCTTAATTTGCAGACAACATGATAATTTATTAGCAAAGCCAATGAAACCTACAAAACAAGCTACTAGAATTCATAAGTGAGTTTTGCAAGGTTGTAGGATACAAGATCAATATATAAAAATCAATTATATTTCTATATACTTTAGGCAGCTTTTTAGTCTCCCTGGGTCAGTTTTCTTATCTACGAAATGGCAGCAAATTTATATTCTTTATAGAGTTGCTTTGAGGGTTAAGAAGATATAGGTTCCTAGGACAAGGTTCAATAAATGTTGGTTTATTCTCATTGTTTTAGAGCATACCAGATGGAACCTTCAGTGGTCCTAACATGGTCTTACCTTCCATCTAAGCATGAAAGAATAAATGGTGCTCTAGGGGAGTGTCACTTCAGCCTGGAGTAACACCCAGGGAACCCCTATAGCTGGAAACCATGCAGATGGGCAATTGTTAAGGGAAGTTCCAAGCCCAGAGACCAAGCTTTCCAAATCTGATTTGTCTCTCTCACCCATTACCCCCACCACTACTCATTCCCATTTCCTTGGTTCAAGCCTGGACTTTTATAGCAACCTCCTAAACAGTCTTCCTATTTCTAATCTTGCTCCTCTTGAATCCAATCTAACCACTGCTTCCAGAGTGGTCTCTTTGTAAGTTAAATCTGATCACCTCATTGTTCCATTTAAACTGTCTGCTGGCTTTTTATTGCAGTCAGAGTTAAGACCAAACTTCTTAGCCTGGCTCGTGCACAACACACTGGGCGCTACTTGGACTGAACTACTTCCACTTCTCCCAAAGCACCAAGCATTTTCTAGCTTCCCAACTTTCCTCAATCTGGTCCTGCTTCCAGAATTCCTACAACTTTACTCTCCACACCTGCCGGCCCCACCGAACCGTCACCTGGCAATCTACTATGCATCCTTCCAGCCCAACTCAAGCTCATTTTTTCTCTGAAGTCTCTCTGGACTGCTCTGGACATGATAAATGTGGATGTCCTCCATGCTTCCAAAGAAAGTTTACTTTTTTTTTTTTTTTTTTTTTGAGACTGAGTCTCACTCTTTCATCCAGGCCGGACTGCAGTGGCACTATCTCGGCTCACTGCAAGCTCCGCCTTCCAGGTTCACGCCATTCTCCTGCCTCAGCCTCCCGAGTAGCTGGGACTACAGGCGCCTGCCACCATGCCTGGCTAATTTTTTGTATTTTTTTAGTAGAGACAGGGTTTCACCGTGTTAGCCAGGACGGTCTCCATCTCCTGACCTTGTGATCCGCCTGCCTCGGCCTCCCAAAGTGCTGGGATTACAGGCGTGAGCCACCGCGCCCAGCCGAAAGTTTACACCTTTATTATGACACTTATTACATACTATTGTAATCTTTATTTACTTGCCTTTGAGCTCCTTGAGGGCACAGCCGTGCCCTATTTGTCTCTGTGCCTCTTGGAATCCTTCTCTGCTTCCTGACATGTTCCTTTGGCCTCACCTAGACCTGACAAACCCCACCTGCTCCTTTCTGCCATGATGGTGATCATTCCTTCCATTTCATCCTATCTCAAAGACCTCTGCTGAAATCTGACACTCTTCTAGACACTCTTCCCAGGATTTTCTCTCCACTGGGCTCACGGTGGCCATTTTGCCATCTGAGTAGTCCAAAATGGCTTCCTGGTTTTCGTCTTTGCTCTGCCTTCTTCTCATATAGATAGGTAGAGAGGGTGTGAGAAATGAAGAAAAACTACAAAATATCATGCTGGAAAGTAAGGCACTACCATAAATATGAACATGTGGATCAGTGAAACAGAAGGGTTAGACTAACACTAGCTCTAAAGTACATAAGAACTTAATGTGTGCTACAGTAGTCATCACAAGGGGAAGGACCATTCAATAGATTATGCAGGGAGAATTTGGAAGCTGATAAAAACTCGAGCTTCAAATTCTCATTTCACATCATTCTCCAAAATAAATTTAAGTGAACTAAATAATTAAAAATAAAAACATGAAAACATAAGAAATCTAGAAGGACATATAAATAACTTTATGCTTGGAATGGAGAGAACCACCTAAAGTTAAAGCAGTGGAAGAAAACACAAAGAGAAAAATCAATAGATGTGAATACACAAAATAGGCATTTTAAATGATCAATATTAAAAGGTTAAAAAAAAAAGGAAAAAACCTGTAATCAGTTTAACAAAAAGTCAATACTTGGTATATAAAGAGTTTACACAAGTGCACAAGAAAAACACTAAGACACTGATTTTAAAAAACTAACCAGGACAATGTACTTCATTAAACAATGTACCTGAGGGCAAACAAATAGCTAAAAAGTACTTTAAAGTATTAAATCCCCAAGAAATCAAATACCAAGTAAAACTATGACATGATTTTCACCATTCAGTTTTTTCTTTTTTTAAGATGAAGTCTTGCTCTGTTGCTCAGGCTGGAATGCAGTGGCACGATCTTGGCTCACTACAACTTCCACCTCCCAGTTCAAGCGATTCTTGTGCTGCAGCCTCCCAAGTAGCTGAGATTACAGGTGCACGCCACCATACCTGCCTAATTTTTATATTTTTAGTAGAGATGGGATTTCACCATGTTCACCAGGCTGGTCTCGAACACCTGACCTCAAGTAATCTGCCCACTTTGGCCTCCCAAAGTGCTGGGATTACAGGTGTGAGCCACCGCACCTGGCCTCAAATTTTCAAAGAAATTAAAAGGTGATAATATTTGTTACTGGTGAGGATGCTGTAAGATAGACTTTCTCATACACAATTTTTGTTTGTAGCTGGAAATGTAACTTTATGGAAAATTTGTTGGTGGAAATGTAACTTTATGGAAAGGAATTTGGTAGTAAGTATTGAGAGCCTTAAAAATTATTGCCAAAAAGTAGGTTAAAATTACTTGGGACATTGCTGGCTGGTGTGATTTAATGTAAGTGTGGTTTAATTTTTTATATTTATCCTTTATTTTGGAAATTATCAAAAATAAACATATGTTAAACTTATAACAAGCAAAATGTTTTGTTTGTTAGAAACCTTAAAAAAACTCACCCAATCATCTCATGTCAAGAAATCTATCTAAGGGAAATAAGAATAGACCTGAATAGACCAATGACAAGTAGTAAGATTGAATCAGTAATAAAAAGTCTTCCAACAAGGAAAAGCACAGGAGTGAATGTATTCATAGCCAAATTCTACCACATGTAGAAAAAAGAAATAATACCAATACTCCCAAAACTATTCCAAAAAATTGAAGAGGAGGGAATTCCTCCTAATATCAAAACCAGACAAGGACACAACAAAGAAAGGAAACCACAGGCCAATGTCCCTGATGAACACAGACACAAAAATCCTCAACAAAATACCAGCAAACCAAATCCAACATCACATCAAAAAGATCATACACCATAAATAAGCGGGATTTATACCAGAGATGCAAGGTTGGTTCAATATATGCAAAACATGATATATCACATCAACAAAATGATGGACATGATTGCCAGGCACAGTGGCTCACGCCTGTAATCCTGGCACTTGGGAAGGCCAAGGCGGGTGGATTGCCTGAGTTCAGGGGCTCAAGAACAGCCTGGGCAACATGGAGAAACCCCATCCCTACTAAATTACAAAAAAGTAGCTGGGTGTGGCAGCGTGTGCCTGTAGTCCCAGCTACTTGGGAGGCTGAGGCAGGATAATTGCTTGAACCCGGGAGGCGGAGGTTGTAGTGAGCCAAGATCGTGCCCCTGCACTCCACCCTGAGCAACAGGGTGAGACTCCATCTCAAAAAACAAAAAAAAAAAAACAACAAAAAAAAACATATGATTATCTCAATAGATGCAGAAAAAGCATTTGATAAAATTCAACCTTTTTTCAAAACAAAAGCTCTCAATGAACTTGGCATAGAAGGAACATACCCTAAAATAATAAAGGCCATATATAACAAACTCATAGCTAACATCATAGTGAATGGGGAAAAGCTGAAAATCTTTGCTCTAAGAAGTGGAACAAGACAAAGATGGCCACTTGTATGGCTCCTATTCAACATAGTACTGAAAGACCTAACCAGAGCAATCAAGCAATTGAAAAATATAAACGGCATCCAAATTGGAAAAAATGACATCAAATTGTCCCTCTTTTCTAATGATATGATATTATATCTAGAAAAATCTAAAAGCTCCACCAAAAAAAATCTTAGATTTGATAAATTAATTCAGTGAAGTAGGATACAAAATCAATGTTTGAAAATCAGTAGCATTTCTGTACACCAATAATGATCTGACAGAGAAATAAAGAAGGCAGTCCCATTTACAATAGCTAAAAACAAATACTCAGGAACAAATTTAACCAAGGAGGTGAAAGATTTCTACAAGGAAAACTACAAAACACTGATAAAAGAAATTGAAGATGACAGAAACAAATAGAAAAACATCTCATGCTCATGAGTCAGAAGAATTAATATTGTTAAAATGACTATCTTGCCCACAGCAATCTACAGAGTCAATGAAATCACTATCAAAATACCAACGTCAAGGCTGGGCACGGTGGCTCACACCTGTAATCCCAGCACTTTGGGAGGCTGAGTTGGGTAGATCACCTGAGTTCAGAAGTTCTAGGCCAGCCTGGTCAGCATGGTGACACCCTGTCTCTACTAAAAATACAAAAATTAGCCAGACATGGTGCGGGTGCCTGTAGTCCCAGCTACTCGGGAGGCTGAGGCAGGAGAATCACTTGAACCCAGAAGGCAGAGATTGCAGTGAGCTGAGATTGTGCCACTGCACTCCAGCCTGGGAGACAGAGTGAGATTCTGTCTCAAAACAAACAAACAAAAAATCAACAACAACAAAAAATTTCATTCTTCACAGAGTTAGAGAAAACTATTCTGAAATTCATTTGGAACCAAAAAAGAGCCCGAATAGCCAAAGCAATCCTGAGTAAAAAGAACAAAGTTGGAGGCATTACATTACCTGACTTCAAAATATGTTATATGGCTATAGTAACCAAAACAGCATGGTATTGGTATAAAAATAGACACATAGACCACTGGAATAGAATAAAGAACCCAGAAATAAAGCCACATGTCCTTAACTGATCTTCGACAAAGCCAACAAGAACTTACACTGGGGAAAGGACACTCTCTTCGATAAATGGTGCTGGGAAAATTTGATAGCCAAATGCAGAAGAATGAAACTGAACCCCCATCTCTCAACATATAAAAAAAATCAACTCGAAATATACTACAACCTCCTCCTCCTGGGTTCAAGCAATTCTCTGCCTCAGCCACCCAAGTAGCTGGGATTACAGGCACTCACCACCACGCCTGGCTAATTTTTTGTATTTTTAGTAGAGACGGGGTTTCACCCTCTTGGCCAGGCTGGTCTTGAACTCCTGACCTCATGATCCACTGGCCTCGGCCTCCCAAAGTGCTGAGATTACAGGTGTGAGCCACCATGCTCAGCCTGGCTTCTTTCACTTAACATAATGTCTTCAAGGTTTATCTATGTTGTAACATACATCAGAATTTTATTTTTTTAAAGCTGGGTAGTATTTTGTTGCATGTATATACTACATTTTGTGAATCAATGAACATTTGGGTTGTTTTCACTTTTTCTTTTTTTTTTTGAGACAGATTCTCACTCTGTCACTCAGGCTGGAGTGCAATGGTGCGATCTCAGCTCACTGCAACCTCTGCCTCCTGGGTTCAAGTGATTCTCCTGCCTCAGCCTCCCCAGTGGCTGGGATTACAGGTGCCTACCACATGCTTGGCTAATTTTTGTATTCTTAGTAGAGATGGGGTTTCGTCATGTTGGCCAGGCTGGTCTTGAACCCATGACTCATGATCCGCCCACCTCGGCCTCTCATAGCACTGGGATTAGAGGTGTGAGCCACTGCACCTGGCTGTTTTTTCTCTTCTTTTTTTTTTTTTTGAGACGGAGTCTTGCTCTGTCCCCCAGGCTGGAGTACAGTGGTGTGATCTCGGCTCACTGCAAGCTCCGCCTCCCGGGTTCACGCCATTCTCCTGCCTCAGCCTCCCAAGTAGCTAGGACTACAGGCGCCCGCCAATACGCCCGGCTAATTTTTTGTATTTTTAGTAGAGACGGAGTTTCACCGTGTTAGCCAGGATGGTCTCGATCTCCTGACTTCGTGATCCACCCGCCTCGGCCTCCCAAAGTGCTGGGATTACAGGCTTGAGCCACCGTGCCCGGCCTGCTTTTTCTCTTCTTGAGGTTAAATCAAGGCTCCTCAGCTTGGGCTTCCAGCTCTGGCAGCCATCTTCACTACAGAAACCCTGGTGACCTTCATGAAAAGGCATTGCTGTGGCTTGCTTAAGGTTCTCCCGAGGCTCCCCGGGCACAGCACTCAGGCCTTCAGCTGCCTGGACTCTACCCCTCTCCAGTCTCTCACTCTGTCTCTCCTCTTCCCCTCCAGGACTCCACCCACACCCTCCACCTGCTGACTCCTACTCTACCTTCAACGCCCCTGCTGTGCTCCCACAATGCACTGGGACCCTGTGTGGCCTCCATCCTTGGCCTTTCCACTCTTGTTGCTAAATCTTCCCTCTCTGGCCCATTCTCAGGACAAGGCCACCAGACTGGCCCATTCTTAGGACAAGGACTATATGCCACGCACTTCTGTACCTGCCAGACCCAGGACAGGGCCTGACCCAGCACGAGGCCCACCCCAGCAGACCAGGGTTTGACCAGGGCTGGACTTTGCAATAGATTAGTCAGAGCTGATTGCACGGCACACCGTCTTCTCTGAGGAGCATCAGTCCTCCTGGGGAGGCGGGACTCTCCAGCTGGCACCATGATACCTAAGGTGGTGGCTCAGGTGGGGACACCCTGCCTCTGGGGCTCAATGGCCAGGCTGAATCCTCCACCCTACAGCAGGTGAGGTCTGTCCCTCCACTGTGAGATGGTGCCAAGGCTCTCAGACATGCTGTTTTGCAGCACACCCCCTCAGTCTCCAGCCAAAGCATCTTCCAGCAAGACAGTCATGTGATCACCGGCCAGGCTGTGCTGGGAGCAGGCTGTGCGCAGATCCCGCCTGCTTCTCCTGCCTGCGCTGGCTGGCTGCCTCAGCACCATTTTCTCTCGCATGTGCTTTGCTTGGGTCAAAACCACAGACAGACAATGTTTTCTTGCTGTGAGCACTTGTCCCTGCCTCTGTTTCTCCCTTAAGCCTCCCTGAGCCTCTGGTTTCCCAGAAGAAGGAGGAGTTTCTCTAGGGTAAAGTCAAGTTGGCTTTAGCACTCCCCTGTGCTTGTTCCCCTTGACATCCTACCTGACAACATCTTGATGATCCTCAAAGCCAGGCTCAGCGCTGCTTTCTCTCCTGGAAACTCACTCTCAGTGGGTCGGCCACTCCTAGCAGGATTAGGGCCTCTATCCTGCGTGTTTGTGTGCTCCGCGCAGTTTTTGCAAACCTTTCTGGAGCCCTGACCTCACCGTCCTGCAGTTATTGGTTGCCTGTCTGCCTCTGACTGGACTGCGAGTGTCTTTCATGCCTGTCTGCACCCCTCCAGCACTGGGCACTCACCTCCGTGCAAGAGGCCCCAGGAGTGCCAGTAAGTAGCATGTGAGGTCTGGAGAGGCACAGCTGCAGGCCAGCCTCCTGGAGGCCAGCTCTGAGCCAGAGATGAATATTCAGGGAACTCACTGGGGAGTGAGGAGCATGGGGCTGGGCACAGAGAGACGTTGAGCTGTGATGCAGTCACAGCAAAGGCCTCAATCTGTCACTCAGCAGCTGCCCCTGACCCAGGCAAGGGGCTGGGTCCTGACCAGGCGTTGGACGAGGGGCTGCTCTGGAAGGGAATGTGAACCTGGCAGCTGCTATGTTGGGGCATCCACAACCAGCTATGAGCCTGCAACACTCCTGGAGCCAGGGCCTGAGTGCTGCAGGCCTGAGGGGGTCTGGGGACCACACCAGCTCACAGTACCCACTTCAGAGCCCCTCATCTTCACCCAGTCTGGGTTTTTCACTGTGTGGGCTGCAGACCCCTAAATCATACAACCTCCCTGCTGCAGCCCGGAAATCTTCAGTAGTGACCTGGGCAACTGTAACATACTCTAAAGTTTAAACTCTTCTGGGTTTATTGCCATCCTCCCTCCCAGCTATACGTTCATAAGAGGAGAAACTGAGACATAGAAGGGGGAGTGGCCTGTCTGAAGTTGCACAACAGATTGGTGGAAGAACAAGACCGAGCTCCGAGGCATCCCATAATATGAGCAAGTGTGCTGGGAGGAGGCCTCAGAGGGCACAAATGAGAGGGGAGAGCTGGGGGGCCCTGTCAGCCAAGCGCCAACATCATGTCATCCAGGCAGCACCTCCTGATGAGCCTGCTCCCTGGTCTTGGCCCTGCACAGAGACACTCGTGAGAAAAGCCGTCATCTTCTCCCCTGGAAGGAAGGGGCACATCTGTCCAGGTGCGTGCCTTCAGGAATGCATGAGACCCTTTAAGCACTGCTGGAACTGTTTCAGGCCAGGAGGGCCCAAGTACCACTGGCAGTGCCCTCTGCAGTTTGGAGGGTCTTCTCATTATCAAGAGTGAGGGAAATGAGGCTTCATTCCAAAGTGCACACAACGGTGACTCCTTATCCCAAGTAACTTATGTCTATCAACTCATTTAATCCTCCCAGCAATCCAGTGAGGTAAGCACTCTCATCACCAGCTTTGTTTAGAGGAGCAAGCAGAGGCACAGAGAGGGTAGGGAACCATGGGGCTCAGCTGGTAAGAAGTGGGCCCTGAATTGTGCCACCCGGCACGAGCTGTTTCACATACTTCAAGTTTTCCAGTAGGTGTTATTTGCCCATTTTACAGGAGGAGATTGAGGCTCAGATAGAATCAGCAATGACTTGAGACACTTAGAAATGAGGAGAGAGATACATGTGTGCACAGATATTTTGCATCCTATGAAATGCATTTTGTAGAGGAATGGAAGGGAGGGTCAAGGAGACTCAAAGAGCGATCATGGGAAGCATCATGGGGGAGGTGACCCAGAGCTGCCTCCTTTAAGATCAGAGGATTTTGCCTGGTAGATGGGGTGAGGATGGCACCTGTAAATACCAGAAAAAGCATGGTGTATTCAAAGACCAGACAGCAGTGTGGAGCAAAGCAGGAGGAGGTGGACTTGGACTTCATCCTTGAGCACCAGAAATCTTGTGAGGTTTTGGAGCAGGGGGGACCTGCCCATTCTGATCTGAGGGATGAGGGAGTGGCCGAAGCTGGGTGGGGTGGAGTGGGGGGGTTGCCCTCCCTCTTCGTCTCCACCTACTATGGGTCTGCACGTGACTCTTCTCAGGAAGACGGAGGCTGCTTCCTGCAGATTTAATTCAATGTCAGCTGCAAAGCTCTATTAGCTAAATTGGCCATCAACCTGCGTGTCTGTTCCACATAATGGGGTTTTGTACAAAATGAGTTTTTCGCTGGGTTAAAAAGTGTCATGTTTGAATCAAAACTTATTCCAACGTTCGGGCTCATGAAAGCCTCAAATAAGCATTGATCAATGGGTTCCCAGGTGTTTCCATGGAAACAGGAGAAGGGAGGCAGTGCACCAAGGTGATGCTCCGGGTGCTCATTGGTGTGACTGCCCCCCCTCCATCAGTTCCACCTGAGGGCAGAGACCTGGAGGCGGGTGAAGAAGGGGCCAGACCCCGTGTGGGGACCAAGGGGAGGGAGAGACAGAGATGCCTTGGCCTGCCTGGCACTTGAGCCTCAAGGTATGAGTTGAGCACACTTGTTGCAGCAGCTGAACCTGTATGTATTTAATAATTTATTTTTGTATTTTTGCTGGGCTTTCCACAAACTGACTACTTGCCATGCACTCAGCTCAAACACCTCCCATAAACCAGCCCCTCGCCACGCATCGTTCCTGCCACTTGCAGCCTTGGCTGGCCCTGGAGCATGCTGTGGGCAAAGCCGTGAGAGTTGGGGTCAGGCCTTAAGGTGGGTGCCTCACAGAGGACCTTGGAGAATCACCTCCCCTCTCTGGCCACGGGTTCCTTGTCTCTACAATAAGAATTAGTATAAAGCTGCTCTACTGAGGGCCAAGAGATCTGACTTCTGGTTCCCTCTCTGTCTCTGACATGGGGGCAGATGACTTAGCCTCTTGTAGGAGTAGTTTCTCTATCCATAAATTGGGAGTGGTATCTTAGGCCCCTCCAGCCCTGCCCACTGTGGATGTTATAGGAGTAGGCTTCTGGCAGGCACCGGCCAGCCCCATGGGCAGCCCGGATGGCAGAGTGTCTTCTGCCAAAAAGGGGGACCTGTGGCCGGTGCTTCTGCTGGGGCCTCCATGGCCCTGCTGGCATCTGCAGGCCTTTTCTCCCCTCATAGATGCTTCAGACTAACATGGACCCTGCCACAGGCCCAGCCCTTCCTCGGTCACGTGCCTCACCACACCTCAGCTTACAGCAGCCCTGCAAGGCTGTCGGAATAAGAGGATCACGATTCTTACTCATATCACACGTGCAACCCCGGGTAGGGAGGCTGAGCCATCGCCCAAGGTTCCACTGCTGTTACATGGCGTGGCTGGCACTAGAACCAGGGCTCCTGCCTCTCTGCCTGTGTTCCCCCTGCTTACCCAACCCACAGCGGCTGTCTGGTCCTGCATTCCTGGCTGAGCCCAGGCGTGGGCCCTTCAGAGCTGGCTGTGCAGGCTGCTGCAAGGGCTGGCCACCAGCCACACGTCCGCCCAATTTACCCGCACAACCATATGGCCGGGGGCCTGTTTTGCTAGGGGACGGTAGGGCCAGTGAATAGCCCCCTCTGTGCCAGGGACCAGGGCCTGATTCAATTTAAACCTGTCTGTCCAGGGACCTGCCTGGGGGAATAAAGACTGCTCTCTCTGAAAGACGCGGGCAGACGGTGGCAGAGGCCCCATAATCAGGTTTGCTGGGGCCGGCCTCAGCAGCAGCAGTGCGGCCCCGCACTGCCTCGTCCCCGGCCTCTGCAGGGTCAGTGTGGTGGCACGCCTGCCCTGTGGCTTCACAAGGCTCCTCTTTCCCCGTTAATCAAATCAGATCTCCAGCCTGGCATTCTCCTGGCCTGAAGTCATCTCCGTGGGGAGGGGAGCTGGGTGCAAGGCACCAGGAGCTTGCAGCAGGGGGGGCCAGAGCCAGAAGGGCCCCAAGAAATCACTGGTAGCCCACTCTCCAAAGACACAGGGGTTGAGGCCCAGGGAGGGGTGGCTTCACCTTTGCTATGATGATGAGATATGGGTCCCTGCAGAGTGGGGAGCAGGGGGATCAGGGCCCCAGGACCACACAGGCAAGGAATATCTTTTCTTCCCATTCTGCTATTAAAAAACTGAAGGTTCAAATGAGAGTGAACAGATCCCTGCTCCCCACAACATTGGTGAACCTCAGCACCACAAACATAATGAGAAGAAAAAAATAGACACAAAAGAGTGCACACTATGTGATCTCATCAGTGCAAGGGTCAAGAGAGAGAACAGCTCTAGTTCTAGAAGGCAGGGGCAGCTGCCTTTGCCGGGAGGTGGTGAGTGAGGGAGCAGGCATAGCTGCTGGGGTACAGGCCACGTCATGATCTGGATCCGCGAGTCTGTTTACTGTGTGAAAATGGATTGAGCCATACGCATAGAGTTTCTATCTTTCTCTATGTGTGTTATACTTCAATAAAATGTTTGTAAAAATCTGAAAGCTGGGAGAGACTGTCTTTTTAAGGAAATATTTACTGAATACCTGTGCTGTTCTGACTCTTGCTGGGTGCTCAGAGAAGAATGGCAGAGTTCTTCACTAGACAGGGCTTGGGCCATGGTCGGTAGCTGGACGTTGCAGGGAGTGAGTACTCTGCCGGAGGGGTGTGTGCAGCACTGAGCAGGGAGGGCCCAGGTTGCTCCTGGGGGGAGTTGAGGCACAGCCTGGGTCTCCAGGTGCAGGCTGCTGTGGGATGCAGGAGGGGAGAAAGGTGTCCTAGCACAGGGAGTGGTGTGGGCATGTAGGGTGCACTCCAGGAAGCTGTGCCCAGTAGGATACCACGTCCAGAGATAGGCAGTCTGCCCTGGGAGCTCCGGGCAGAAGACTGGATGATAAGAAAGGGTCACACAGGCCAACCACTTTAAACCTAGATATGCTCTAGGGTCCCCCAAGAGCGCTCCCTGGGCTCCATCCACAACCCCAGGATCAGAATCTCTGAGAGTGTTAGAACAAAAGCAGAAGCCTCCCCAGGACAGTCCTTGATGAAGATTTAGCTGGAGAAGCCATTGATCAAGAGTAGCCTTTTAGAGAGATAATCTGACCCCTGTTTCAGACCAGTTAGAGGCAGGCTGGAGTCCTAGCCCCAGTGAGAAGCACCAGTGGCCAGACCTATGGCAGAGGCGACTGGGATGGAGAGAAGTGGAGAGATGCTAGACCTATGGGGAAGGAATCCTGAGACACTTGAGCAGACTTGGCCAGCAGGAGGTGGCGAGGATAAAGCCCAGGTTTCTGGCTTGCACAGTTGCTAAGATGGGGACAGCATCATGAGCGAGGAAATTCTAGAGGGGAAGCCAGGAGAGTCAGAGGCTGGGTTTGGAGAACCTATGGAGGGGATGTCCCAGGATGGTGCACTCTGGGCAGCAGGGAGGGTGACAGGAGCAGCCAGGAGAGATGAGAGCCGGACAGAGGGTTTGTGGCATCATGGGCAGACAGAGATCCCACAGCCTCCGGGGTGACAGTGCCCCTGGGGAGAGTGTGTGATGTGTGAGAAGGATAAACAGAGGATGAAGCCTCAGAGCATGAGGGTTTGGGTTGGAACTTGGAGGAACTGTCGGGAGAGCCCTGGTGAGGGCTGCTTGTCTCACCTAAAGAGAAGAATGTAAGGAAATCATGAGAAGTTTCCTGGCACTGAATCCGTGGCAATTCTCCTTGCTCTCCTCCTTCCACAGGGACTGCAGTGGCATGTGCCATGCCCCTTTGTTATTTGTCCCCTTAACAAAGGTATTTCTGGCTTTTCCAGGCAAATGTGGTCTTTGATGATCACCCAAAAAATCTTGGAAATGTCTGAAGTGCTCTCTCTCAGGAAGGAGCTTGAAGCTGCAGAAACATCTGTCAGCTGAGGCCTGCAACCATGTTCAGCACCAGATTCAGCTCACAGCCTACTCCACTAGGCTTCTGAAGGGGTAACAATCTGTCAGCATGGACATACCTCGGTCCCCGAACCTCAAGCACACATCTGAGATTGAGCGAGTTGATGCCATATGCCAGCTCTATGTGTGGAACTCTGGGCACCAGGAGCTTGCAGCAGGAGTGGCCAGAATCCCAGGAGTTTGGCCATCACCTATTCCATTATGTCTTCCACCTGGGGAAACTGAGGCCTAGAAAACAAAGAGTCTTCCTCAAGCTTGGAGGAGGAGCTGGAATCATTCTGTCTGCAAGTGCAGGTTGAAAAAGGCAGCTAATGCCCTTTGCCTCCCTTTGGTGCAACTGGTTCTTCTTACTTTCATGACTCACCTATATAGATGGAAACGTGCAGCAAGCAGGAAACTCAGGCCTGAGTCAGCTGTGAGCTCTGGCCCTCATTCTTTTCTACACCGAACTTCCCTTCCTCTCCACTTTGCCCCATTTCTGCATTGATTTTAGATATATGTGGGGTGAAAAAGTGCTTCCCCTGATGGTCCTCACACCCGAGGGTTTTGACAGGTAGACTATCAAGCGGGAATCTCTTCAAACAGTGGTCGGCATGAGATCCCTGCGCACCAGGTGCCTGCAGGGTGCTGGGCCCGGGAAGAGATCTGAGAAGGACTCTGCCCTGGAGAGTCTCTAGCCTAGTGTATGTGGAGGGGTGAAGGGGAGAGGGAATCTGATCCCATGCCCACTGACAACAACATGAGGCTTGTGATGGCAGATATTCACTCCTCCCATCTGCCAAAGTTCCAGAGTGTGGTATATCCACCCTCTAATTATTTCCATGGTTTAAATTGGGGCATAATTTACATACAGGAAAATTCATTTTTGATATACATTTCTATGAGTTTTGACAAACGCATACAGTCATGAAACCACCAGGGCAATCAATACGCAGAACAGTTCATCACCCCCAAATTCCCCTGCTCCCCTTCGTAGCGAACCCCTCTGTCCACCCCCAGCCCCTGGCAACCAGTGATTATTTTATGTTCCTATAGTTTTACTCTCCCAGGGAATATATTCCATTGCATGGGTGCACCATGCACCATTTATCTTGTCGCCAGCTGAAGGTCATTTAAGTTGCATCTAGTATTTGGAGATCAGACATAAGGCCACATATAAGCATTCACATACTTGTTTTTATGACAACATAAATATTCAGTTCTCTTGGGTAAGAACCTAGGAGTGAGATTATTCGATCTTACGGTAACTGTATGTTTAACTTTACAGGAAACTGCCCAGCTGTTTTCCATAGTGGCTTCACCATTTTGCATTGCCCCAGCCATGAGGCATGAGAGTTGCAGTTGCTCCACATCCTTGTCAATGCTCGGAATTGGCAAAGGTTCTGCTTTGTTTTCTTCTCTTTTCAGCCATTCTGGTAGGTGTATAGTACATCATCTCATTTTGATTTGAAATCTATCCTAGGATGGCCAAGGATTATCCTCACCTGCTACAGAGGCAGAAACAGAAGCTCAGAGCAAATTGGTGGCTCAGCCATGACCACACGTAGAGACTGTCAGAACCAAGACACCAGCCGAGGTCTTCTGGTTGGGAACAGGGCTCTTCCTGTGTATTGAGTGGAAAAGTTCTTCCAGGCCGTGGCCATGGCCCTGAGAGAGACCGGAGGAAAGTGGAGGTGATCAGAAGAAGCTAAGCCCTTTCCCTTTGGGGCTACTCCAGAAAGTCCCATCGAAGAAGGAGCTGATCCCTGAAAGACTAAAATGAGGAAAGCAAATCAGGTAGAGGGAAAAGCACAAGCAAAGGCGTGCAGGTGAAAATATATGAGCCATGTTTGGGAGTGTACATCACCCAGTAGGGCCCCAGGAGGACTTTGGGCTAGAGAGGCCAGCTGCTTCCAGACCCAGGAGGAATTGTGTAGTAAGAAGAGCAAGGAGTTGTAATATCAAGATACCTGGACTGGAGGCACAACTCAGAACTGCACTCTCCTCATCTGTAAAATGGAATCAATAATAGTTCCCTGGCAGTGTTTCTGAAAGGCTCAAAGGACATAAGGCACAAAAATGTTGTGACCGTGACATGTCTGTCACACAGACATGAGGCATAGTGATGGGAGCACAGTGCCTGCACGCTGGAAGCATTCGTGATTGGCGAAATGAGGGAAGTCTTGCATGCTGATGAATGTCATTCCTAAGCAGGGGCAAATCCTCCTTTCCTAACCCATGGGCTTATTAGAGACCCAGCCAATCAAAAGGACTTTAAAACCTGCAACGGTCCTTGCTAGCCAATAGCCAATGTGGTGTTTTTTGTTTTTGTTGTTGTTGTTTTTTGTTTTTTTTTTCAAGACAAGAGTCTTGCTCTGTTGCCCAGGCTGGAATGCAGTGGCACAGACTCATCTCACTGGAACCTCTGCCTCCTGGGTTCAAGCAATTCTCTTGCATCAGCCTCCCAAGCAGCTGGGATTACAGGCATGTGCCACCATGCCTGGCTAATTTTTTTGTATTTTAAGCAGAGATGGGGTTTCACCATGTTGGCCAGGCTGGTCTCGAACTCCTGACCTCAAGTGATCCACCTGCCTGAGCCTCCCAAAGTGCTAGGATTACAGGTGTGAGCCACCGTGCCTGGCTGCCAGTGTGTCTTTATGGCAGGGCTTTGAACCTGTCTCAGCAGCACAGGCTTCTGGAAGTAAAGGGAGGTGCACGGCGAGCCTCACACACCTGCTTCAGGACAATGAGACCAGGTGGTGGTGAGGACAGGATGGAGGGCCATCAGCGCTATCACATGGGATTCCTAAGTGCTTCGATTCTTTATGTCTATTTCTGTTGGGGGAGGGGTCTCTGTGTAATGCAATGCGGCTGGTACCCCTGTGTTCAACTGCAGGTGGAGATAGGCACTTTCTGGTTAATGTGCTGATGCTCAATCCAGCACTCAAAGTCCTTCAGTCTACCTCTCGGCTTCACCCCCCATTGTGCTGCCCTGTGGCTCCAGCCACATGGACTGTGCTCGGCCCTGCACACACACTCCACCCCCACAGATCTTGCACACCCATCTTCAGGCCTGCACTCTCCTGACTCTGAGACTCGGCTCAGACTGCATCTTCTGTAGGGCCCTGGGATGCCCTTCTTTCTCCAAAACTGCCAGTGAAATCCACACCTCCTTCAAGACCTGCTAATTTTCACTCCTTCCAAGAAGCTTCAGGCCCCGATATAGGCATCTGAATTGACCCGTCCTCAGCCCAGTCTCCCACAAGGCTCTGTAAGGAATCTGGCCTGCCCAGGGTTTAACTTTAAAGGAAACTGCCCACTGTTTTCCGAAGTGGCTGCACCATTTTGCTTTGCCCCAACAATGAAACATGACAGTTGCGGTTGCTCCACATTCTTTCAAAAAACATTGTGGTGAAATGTACATAACATAAAAATTTACCATTTTAACATGTTTGTCTGTTTGTTTGTTTTGCAGAGACGAGGGTCTCACTTTGTTGCCCATGCTGGTCTCGAACTCCTGGGCTCAAGCGATCCTCCTGCCTCAGCCTCCCAAAGTGCTGGGATTACAGGTGTGAGCCACCATGCTAGCCCATTTTAGCCATTTTTAAGTGAAAAATTCAGTGGCAGTGAATACATTCTGTGTACAAATATCTCCACTATTTATTTCTAGCAGGTTTTTGTCTCAAAGTGAAACTCTGTACCCATTAAACATTCACTCCCCATTCCCTCCCTCCCTCCAGCCCCTGACAACCAACATTCTCCTTTCTGTCTATGAATCTGACTACTGTTGGTACTCACAGAAGTGGAATCACAGTATTTGTTCTTTTGTGTCTGGCTTCTTTCACTTAGCTTAATATCTTCAAGGTTCACCCCTCAGATGTTGCAGCGTGTATCAGCACCTCATTGTTCTACCCCATTATACATGTATATATACCACACCTTGCCCATTCCCTCGTCTGCCAATGGGCGCTTGGCTTGCTTCCACCTTTTGGCTCTTGTGAATGATGCCGCTATGGATGTTGCTATACCGGTATCTGTTTGAGTCCCTGCTTTCACTTCTTCTGGGTGTAGATCTAGGAGTAAAATTGCTGGATCAGATGGAAATTTTATCTTTAACTTTGTGAGGAACTATGTCAGGGCTTTTTAGGACCATGTGAGCACCAGTCCAGGGGCACAAGGAGGGCAGGGCCCAGGGTGCATTCACCTCCCTGTGGCAAACCCTGAAGGGGTCTTTGGGGGCCGATGGTCCTGGGTTCAAATCCCAGCTCTACTTCTCAACAGTGGAGCCTCCATTTTCTTGCTTTTGAAATTTAGATCATAACACCTACCTCACAGGGTGGCTACAAATATTCAGCCACTAATATTGTAGGATGCCTGGCACACTGCAGGTATTCAATAAATAATCATCCTGCCTCCCCTCACCCACTTCTGTTTCCTCATCTGTAAAAAAGCAACCTATTTACTAAATGCCTTGTAAATCCCAAATGCTTACAGGACAACTGGGTGGAAATGTTCCGTGGCAACGTTCTTTAGAAAACAGGCCCCCCCCCTTTTAAAGAAGCCCATAATTCCTCCACATGCTTTTCCATCTGTTCCTCCAAATGTGATAATTAGGAAATGATGCTGTCACTTTCAAAAGTGAGAAACCTGCCCCTCCCTTCCATCTCTGAGCGACATGGCAGAAGGATGAGCAGATCCTCGTGCCACAGTCAGCCCCATCCCCAGGCCCAAGAGCACGTGTGGCCCAGATTTTGATGTGGTTCACAAACCAGGTCTAGCAGGCAACCCAAGGTATGAGGGTGAAATGCTGAGTTCCAGGTTGTTAGCTGAATGGAAGGGGGCTTGGAGATCACCTTGGCCATTTCCTCACCTTGTATGGTCCTTCTCCATTGCATCTTCACCACGTGTAGAACAGGGAGTCCAACTCATCCCATTCAGATTGGAGAACTGAGACCAGGGAGGCAGAGTGAGCTTCTGAATACAGCAAGTTGGTCAGAGAGCTAGGGCACACCTTTGCATCTCTCCCCGCACCCTCCACCCCACGCTGGAGATGTGGGCCACGTGGCATCCAGCCCCTTCAAGTAAGCTGAGGATTTGTTTAGTTTTAAGTAGGTATATACTAGGTTGATGAGTGTCCACCCAAATTTCCTGTCAACTTCAGAATGTGACCCTACTTGGAATCAGTCTTACACATGAAATCAAGTTAAGATGAGGTCACGTTCAATTAGCATGGGCCCTAACCTAATATGGTGACTGGTGTCTATATAAGAAGGGAAAACAGAGATGCAGATAGATACACCAAGTGAGAATTTCATGTGAGGGCAGAGGCAGCGATCACAGTGGTGCAGCTGCAAGCCAAGGGATGCCAGGCTGCTGGCACCAGCAGAAGCTGGGGAGAGGCAAGGAAGATTCTTCCCAGAGCCTCAGAGCCGACATGGCTTTGCTGACACCTCGACTGCAAACTCTCAGCATGCAGAACTCTGGGAGGACAAACCTCTGTGTTCTAAGGCACCCAGTTCATGGTACGTCATTGAGCAGCCCTAGGAAATGGATACAAGGGGAGAGCAGGAATCTGGAGCTTCGGGGCTACCTGTCCTCCAAGCTTTCACGCCAGCCAGTTCTGTCTCCTCTTCCCCTCATGTGGTTTTTTGGTTCTGGCTTGTAAGCCTTTATTCATGCAGTGCCCTGTCTAAGTTTGGACTCCTCTCAAAGCTGAGCCTGAAACAAGGATTTGAGTGCATGTTGTTTCTTTTTTAATGTTATTTATTTTGAGAAACAAGTATTTGTGTTTATTAACCAAGGGGAGGAAAGCCAGAGCAGTGCAGACTCCTAACCAGTCCCCTCTGTAGTCTACCCACCTAGGCCAGCTGCCGAGGACTGGGAAGAGCAGTAGATGGGCCCCCTCCTCCCTGCCCCAACCCCAGGGTGTGTTCCTGGGGAGCCAGGGCTCACTGGGTAAGGAAGAGGAAGTCAGTGAAGGACAGAGGCTGACATGGTTTGGCTCTGTGTCCCCACCCAAATCTCATCTTGTAGCTCCCATAATTCCCACATGTTGTGGGAGGGACCTGGTGGGAGATGACTGAATCAAGAGGGTGAGTCTTTCCTGTGCTGTTCTTGTAATAGTGAATGGGTCTGATGAGATCTGATGGTTTTATAAACGGGAGTTGCCCTGCACATGCTCCCTCTTTGCCTGCTGCCATCCACGTAAGATGTGACTTGCTCCTCCTCACCTTCTGCCATGATTGTGAGGCTTCCCCAGTCACTTGAAACTGTGGGTTCTCCATTAAACTCTTTCATTTGTAAATTGCCCAGTTTTGGATATGTCTTTATCAGCAGCATGGAAACAGGGAAATACAGAGGCCAAGCAAGGAAACAGGAAACAGGGCCACTGCAGAGAAAGGATTGGGGAGATCCTTGGGCCCCTCACTCTCAGTAGAGAAGGCAAAGCACCCCATATGCGGCCCCACAAAAGGAACTAAGCAGGAGTACACTCATGTCAAAAATCTTGAATGTGGGCAGCGGGTGCGAGGGGTGGGAATGAGGGTGTACAATGTCAAGAGCAAAACCCTCCAGGCTCAGTCCTTGCCCACAGATGCTGGTCCAGGCTCTAAGCCTTTGCCTCCATAGCAAGTCCACACAAGGGTGCAGCCTCTGACATGCCCAGACTAGGGAGTGGATGCAAGAGAGGTGAAGGGGCCACTAGCCTCTCTACTATCTGTCCTGTGGTGAATTCTGCGGCCAGTGGCAGCCTAGCCTTCAGCTGCTGAGAAATGATCAGCCTAGCCTTCGGCTGCTGAGAAATAATCTCGTCACTTCTGATGAGATTATTCTGAGAAATGATCCTGGAAATCTGGAATAAAAAAGAGAAAGGGTCAGAGGGAAAGTCCAAATGGGGTGTGTCATCGAGCTGGTTTTCACTATGGCAACCAGGGCTCAGTTGCGCTGGGAACTCTCTGAATAACTGTGCAGAAGTGTCCTTCCAAAGCATGGAAGGCCAGGGCATTTATTCCTGACCACTATTGGTTAATAATTGTATTGGTTATCTATTGCTAAGTGACAATTTTGTGGCCCTGAATTTAACAGCTTAAAACACAAACCTCAGAGTGTCAATCGACGTTAGCTAGTCCCCTCTGTGCTCTAGAGATGGCAGCTGCACTTCCAACCAGCACGTCCAGACACAGCAACATCCCCCGGACATAGGAGAAGTGTGTATTCCTTGTGGCTCCTTTGATGGTGAAGGACAACTTTCTCAGAAGCCCCCAGCTGACTTCTCTTCACAATTGATGGAGAAGATCTTGGTTCCCTGTCAGCCTCTAACCCACTCCCTGGCCAGGGGAGCAGGATGATGACGACCAACCCAGATGGGTCAGTAGCCTCCCCTCCAGAGAAGAGGATGGGGTCACATTCCAGGAGCATGTGGCCTCAGAAAGGAGTGGGTGCTTCCAGCCTCAGAATCTAGCAGAGGGAGTTCAAATCCCTACTCCACCATTTGCTGTCTCTGAGCCTCAGTTTCCTCCTTTCAAAAATGAGGGCAGTGAGACCTATTTTGTGTGGTTAGTGTTAGGCTCTCTGGTGCCCAAACATCTCTCCAATTACTTCAGTTAGTTGATGGCTCACCATTCCATCGCCACCAATCTAATACACCACCCGCCTCCAGCTTTCTCTCTCTCCCTCCTCTCCTTCCCTCCCACACACATAAACACACACATCTTCTAGGTTTTTATATTGACACATATCCTACATACAGAAGGTATGCAAATCTTAGATGTACAGCTCCGAGAGTTTTTGCATATATAGACACCCATGTAACCACACCCAAATCAAGACTCGGCATTTCCAGTACTCCCAGAAGGTTCCCTTGTGCTGCTCCCAACCAATACCTCACCAAAGGTAACCTGCATCTGACCTTCACCAGGATATATTAGTTTGGCCTGTTTGGGGGCCTCATATAAATGAAACAGTATGGTGTGTACTTTTTTTGTGCCAGCTTCTTTGCTCAACATAGAATCTGAGAAATTAATCCATGTTGTTACGGTAGCATTTTTCACTGTTATCTTGTATACCATTTTATTAATATGCCATAAGTGATTTACCCAATCTACTGTTGATGGACATTTGAGTAGCTTCCCAGTTTTTGACTAGTATGTATTATGAGGCTATGAACATTTTTGTACACCTCCTTTGGCAAGCATAAGCACTGATTTTTACTAACTATATGACCAGGGGAGGAACTGCTGGGCATAGGGCATATGTATATTTAGCTTCGAGGATTATTTATGCTTCCACCAAATATACGAGTATATTTATGCTTCCACCAAAAGATGCGAGCTCTGTAACCTCTTGCCTGGACTACTGCGACACCCTGACCTCCTTGCACTTACGAATGCTGCCCAAAATGGTCTACTATACAGTCGATCTTTATTATTTTCAGATTCTAGATTTGCAAATTCACCTACTTCCTAAGATTTATGTGTGACCCCAAAATCAATACTCAGAGTGCTTTTGCAGTCATTTGAAGATACACAGAGAATGGTGAAAATTTTGAGTCAGCCAACCTGCAGGTCGCAACTGAGGTCAGGCGAGGTGAGGACATTCTCTGCCTGTTGTTTCAGCTCTCAGACTGCAAACAAGTATCCTCTTTGCGGTCTATCTATTACCATATTCTGTGCACTTTTGTGATCTGGCTGTTTAAAATGCCCCCCAAGCATAGCGCTGAAGTGCTGTCTACTGTTTCTAAGTTCAAGGAGGCTGTGATGCGACTTATGGAGGAAATACATGTGCTACAGAAGCTTTGCTCAGGCATGAGTTATAGTACTGTTGGCCATGAGTTCAATGGTAAGGAGTCAGCAATATATATTAAATAAGGTGTCTTTAAACAGAAACACACCTCAAACAAGGTTATGTGTTGACCAGTTGATGAAACTGTGACCAGAGGACCAGGCACAGTGGCGCACGCCTGTAATCCCAGCACTCTTGGAGGGCGGGGTGGGGAGGGGGTGGATCACTTGAGGTCAGGAGTTTGAGACCAGCCTGGCCAACATGGTGAAGCCTTGTCTCTACTAAAAATACAAAAATTAGCCAGGAGTGGTGGCACATGCCTGTAATCCAGCTACTTGGGAGGCTGGGACAGGAGAATCGCCTGAACCTAGGAGGTGGACGCTGCAGTGAGCCAAGATTATGCCCTTGCACTCCAGCCTGGGTGACACAGAGAGACTCTTGTCTCAAAAAAAAAAAAAAAAAAAAATTGTGACCACAGGTTCACAGAAGCCTAACCCAGAACTTTGCCAAGGAGCAATGGTTTTCAACGTTCATGGTGACTCGCTGGAACAGAACTACTGCAAATGATAACAATCAGCTATAACTCACATGGGCCTATGAATTTTATCAATTATTTCTCACTCGAATTGTTTAGATAGACAGAGCCTTGGCAAAACAATATTTGCCCAGGGCCCTCCATACCCTAAAGGCAGCATTGTTTCTGCTATGGCTTTGCTCTCAGGCAGGCACTAATGTGCTCTAAGGAGGGAAAGCCTTTGGTGTTTTGAGCCATGTAATTGTCAGGGGAGAAGGATGCAGAGGTGACCATAGCCGGGCCCTCTGTTAGTCTGCTAGGGCCACTGTAACAAATACCACACACAGGTAGCTTAAACACAGAAGTTTATTTCTCACAGTTCTGGAGCTCAAAGTCCAAGATCCAAGGTGCTGACAGGGATAGTTTCTCCTGAGGCCTTTCTCCTTGGCTTACAGATGGCCACCTTCTGTCTGTCTCTTCATGTGGCCTTTTGTCTGTGCAGGTACATCCCTGGTATCTCTTCCTCCTTTTATAAGGGCACCAGTCATATCAGATTAAGGCCCCACCCTTATAATCTTTCCATATAATCTTATTTAATCTTAATTACCTCTTTAAAGGTCTTATCTCCAAATAGCACCTCCATCAGGTGCTAGGGCTTGCTTAGTCAGGGTCCTTTAGAGAGAGACAACCAACAGGAGATATATAGATATAGATATAGATATAGATATAGATATAGATATAGATATAGATATAGATATAGGCTTTATTGGTTCTGAGGTTTTTGGAATTGGACTAAGTCATACTACCAGCATCCCAGGGTCTCCAGCTTGCAGACAGCCTCTTGTGGGATTCTCAGCCTCCATAATTGCATGAGCTTCTAATATATATTAGAGGGGATTTATTAGGGGGATTGGCTCATGCAATTATGGAGGCTGAGATTCCCACAAGCGGCTGTCTGCAAGCTGGAGACCCTGGGATGCTGGTAGTATGACTCAGTCCAATTCCAAAAACCTCAGAACCAAGAAAACCAGTGGTGTCATTCTCAGCCTGAGTCCAAAGGCCTGAGAACCCAGGGTACTTCTGGTGGAAGTCCTGGAGTCCAAGGCCAGAGATCCTGGAGTTCTGATGTCCAGGGGCAGGAGGAGAATGTCCCAGCTGCAGGAAAGAGGAAATCCTCTTCTCTTCTTTTTGTTCCATCAAGGCCAACAGCTGATTGGACGGTGCCCATCCCTATTGAGGGCCAATCTTCCCCACTCAGTCCACTGACTCATGTGCCATCCTCCTCTGGAAGCCCTCACAGGCACACCCAGACGTACTACTCTACCAGTTTCCCAGTACTCCTTAATCCAGTCAAGCTGACACCTTAAATTAACCATCACGGGTCTTCAACATGTGAATTTTGTAGGGAGGGTGCACAACTCAGTTCATAACAGACCTCATCTGGAATAACTCATAATCCAGTTATCCACTTTTCAGAGAATAACTCTGATGGTTAATTTTAGGCATCAACTTGACTGGGTGAAGGGCTGCCCAGATAGGTGGTAGAACATTACTGTGGGTGTGCCTGTGAGGGTGTTTCTGGAAGAGATTAGCATTTTTATTATTTATTATTATTATTATTATTTTGAGACAGTTTGGGTCTATCGCCCAGGCTAGAGTGCAGTGACATGATCTCGGCTCACTGCAACCTCCACCTTCTGTGTTCAAGCAATTCTCCTGCCTTAGCCTCCCAAGTAGCTGGAACTACAGGTGTGCGCCACCAAGCTCGGTTAATTTTTGTATTTTTAGTAGAGATGGGGGTTTGCCATGTTGGCCAGGCTGGTCTCGAACTCCTGGCCTCAGGTGATCCACCCACCTCAGCCTCCCAAAGTGCTGAGTGCTGGGATTATCGGCATGAGCCACCACCAGGCCGAGATTAGCATTTGAATCAGTAGACTGAGTAAAGAAAATCTGCCCCATCACTACGGGCAGTGGACATCATCCAATCCATGGAGGGCCCAGATAGGATAAAAGGCGGAGGAAGGTCACATTCTCTCTCTCTCTTTCTCTCTCTCTCTCTCTCTCTCTCTCTCCACTTGAGCTGGGACATCCACCTTGTCCTGCCCTCAGACCTTGGATTTCCTTGTTTGGAGCCTTTGGACTCTGGGATTTACGCTCCTCCTGCCCCCTGATCTAAGGTGTTTGAACTCAGATCGAATGACACCACCGGCATTCTTCCCCAACCTGCAGATGGCAAAATCGTAGGACTTCTTGGCCTCCATCACCATGTCACTCAGTTCCCATAATAAACCTCCTCTGGTATATCTGTATATATCCTATTGGCTCTGTTTCTCCAGAGAACCCTGACTAACAGAGTGGCCAAAGAGGCTGAGGGAGTGAGGCAGGGGCCTAAGGGAGCTGATATAGGCCCGGGACCTACCTCCACCACTGCTTCCCTTCCGGGGGGGACTTTTCTCACCTGACACCTGTCAGGGTTGGCAGAGCAGTGGATGCTCACTGGATTCTGGGACCCAGATAGCTGCATTGAAGGCTAGGAGAAACCTTGAGGAAGTCAGTATAAGTCTCACTTTCCCCATCTGTAAAGTGGGATCTGAACCATTTTCTTGCTGCAACTTCACAAAGTGGTTGTGAGGATTAAATGGAAAAAAGGACAGGAATGTGTTTATCTCCTAAAAAATGAGAAAGAAAAGGCAAAGACAGATTGCAAATTTACCCATCAGGGTCAAACTTACCTGGTCAAGATCATATATAAAAATGTCCTTCCATATTGACTTGCATGATTCTCGAGTCCTGCTGGGTGGGGGTCCCATGAGCAGAGACAAGAGGGGACACTATCTCCATCCTGCCAAGACACCTATGCAATTAGCATGGCTAGGATCATCACAGTATTTTTAATTAAAATTCCCAAACACCAGAGCCCAATAAACTAACCTTTTGATCTTGAAGAAAATACACGTATGTATGCGTTTGTTATTTAGGCCCTACCACAGGCCTCAAAGCCATTTATTGAAGTTTTGTTTTGTTTTTTTTTGTTGTTTTTAGATGGAGTCTTACTCTGTCACCCAGGCTGGAGTGCAGTGGCAAGATCTCAGCTCATTACAACCTCCATCTCCCAGGTTCAAGTGATTCTCCTCCCTCAGCCTCCCAAGTAGCTGGGATTACAGGTGTGCACCACCACACCCAGGTAATTTTTGTATTTTTAGTAGAGATGGGGTTTCACCATGTTGGCCAGGCTGGTCTCGAACTCCTGACCTCAAGTGAACAACCCACCTTGGCCTCCCAAAGTCCTGGGATTACAGGCGTGAGCCATAGCACCCGGCCTATTGAAGTTTTTTTTAAAGGAAGAAATTTTAAAAAGAAAAGTTGAGTATTATGATCAGATAATATTATCAAGAAATTCAAAACAAAATTGTAGTTTAAAAAAATAAAGAAATATTTCAATATAGAATCAATCAATAAATCAATAAATAAAACACAGTAAGATGATGAATAGAAGGTAAAACCAACTCTGAATCTTTTAATAAATGTTATAAGAGTGCCAAGCTGATGGAGACTAAATTTAAAATACTATATGAAAACTAAAAAAAAAAAAAAAAAAAAAAAAAAAAAAAAAACTTAGGAAAATCTATGAACATGGCAATACAAAAATTAAATGGAGTAACTAAGGGGTCAGGGGACTCATTCTCCAGTACTTCTTTTTCACTAGGTTTGCCCTGATCTGTGTGGCTTTTCTTTCTCTTTAATCCTGTCTCTTATTTGTCCCCAAAAAAAAAAAAAAAAAAAAAAAAAAAGAATACTGGGTCAGGCATGGTGGCTCATGCCTGTAATCCCAGCACTTTGGGAGGCCTAGGTGGGCAGATCACTTGAGCCCAGGAGTTTGAGTTCAGCCTGGGCAACATGGGGAAACCCCATCTCTATAAAAAATAAAAAATTAGCAGGGCATGGTGGTGTGCACCCATAGTCCCAGCTACTCTGGAGGCAGAGATTGGAGGATCATTTGATCCTGGGAGTTTGAGGCTGTGGTGAGCCATGATCATGCAACTGCACTCCAGCCTGGGCGACAGTAAGACCCTGTCTCAAAAAAAAAAAAAAAAAAAAAAAACTTAGGAAAATCTATGAACATGGCAATACAAAAATTAAATGGAGTAACTAAGGGGTCAGGGGACTAATTCTCCAGTACTTCTTTTTCACTAGGTTTGCCCTGATCTGTGTGGCTTTTCTTTCTCTTTAATCCTGTCTCTTATTTGTCCCCAACAGCCTATCCTAGGAGGAGTCAAATCCACCATTAGTAACCCACAATTGACCAATTAGGTTCAGCTGCAAAGCTGGAATTAGTTGAAATTTTAAATGTTCCAGCTCCGCTCAGGAAACAAATTAGACCAGAAAGCCCCGTTTTACGTAATGAGGCAAATTTACCGTCATTAGTGGCAATTAAGATAAAGTATTAATGACTCTGTTTACCTTGGTGGGAAAACAGGCAGGGCGCATGTGCTGGAGGCAAGGAGAGGAGCTGGACCCAGGGCTGTGACTGGGCTAGAACATGCCTAGGGCTTCGAGGATGTTTCCTTTTCTCCCCTCACAGAATGCTGGACGATGGAAGGGTCCGTAGGAGCAACATTTTACAAATGGGGAAACTGAGGCTTAAAGCATGGATGGGGCTTAACCGCCCATGGTCCCAAAGCAAGCTGGTAACCCCTGCTCTGAGCCTCTTCCCACTTTAATTAGCTGCCTCGCTGGCATGCAGAGTTATTGCTGATGAAAGGACTCAGGAAGCAGGAGGAAGGTGGGCTATTACGGAGCACACCTAGGTGCCAGGCACGATTACCAAGTATGCACATTCTAGAATCAGCTAGCTTAACCCTAACAGCCACTTTTCTGGAGGGGCCTTATTGCCTCGTTTTACAGATGAGAACATCGAGGCTGGGAGAAGTAAAATCATTTGCACGAGGTAACGCAGCCCTGAAGTCCTACTCCAGATCCCTGGTTTGGTTGGTTTCACCCTCAAAGCCTGAAAAGTCATGTACACACTCCCTCCTCCCTTACACATTCACAACCCAGCTCCTCCTCAGCCTCCTGGAGGAACTCTAGGAGACAGGGATCGAAGGTGCGCTGGACCTGACGAGCCTGTCCACCTCTCCCTGGGCTGCCTGCAGCTGTGAGACAAATCCCACTGAAGCTCCTCGCATGGCTTCCGGGCTGGGAAAAGGGGAGGGGCGTGGTATTCCTGAGCTCAGGAATGGAAACAGCAGGGAGATAATTAAGGGGTAGTAAGCAGTTGGGAATTGAACCAATTACACAGCTAATTGAAGCCCACTGGCCCACTGGCCCTGAACATCTGGGTGCCAGGCCCAGAGGGCTGACAGCCCAAACCATCCAAATAATGGCAGCTAAATAGTTCCCGGAAGCAGGGACGCTGAGAACCTGAAAATCCTGCTTCAGGGCGTGTCTCCCGCCTCATCTTTCTAGGTGAAAGTGGGCTGTGTGTGAGGTAGCTGCCCACCTGTGGGGCCATAGGTTCTCATTTACTGGAACAGAGATGGCTTTCCATCTGAAGAGACTGGACTAATTCTTCCTCACGTTTGTCATCTCCTCGAATTACCACAGGGACCCCATTTCACACATGGAGAAAGTGAGCCCCAGACAGGAAGAGTGATTTGCTCAAAGTCACATACCCAGCCCTGAATTGACTGGTATGGCCTGAGTCTTTGGATTTCTGGTCCAACCATTTCCCCTGCCTGCCCCACACGGTTCCTCATACACTCCCCGCTGCACCTCACAGCTCCTGCCTGTTAACAGGAGTTTGGACACGTGTCTTCCATCCCTGGCCTTCCCACCTCCTGCCCCCTCCCATGGAGACAAACCTATTTGCCATCCCCGAAACGAATGTTGAGGTCACCATTTCAGGAGCCGGAATTCTCCTCCCTGCCGAAAGCCCAGCTCTTGTGTTTGTTGTGTACACAAAGGCAGCCTAAGTTAGCACATGTGTTTGAGCCACTTCCAGCCCCCATCCCCTCTCCAGGGACCCACAGGGAATTCTGCTAAGATAATTATCTCCAACTGGGGTTTTGTTCAGTCCTCTGGTAAGACAAGCTCCCCGTTTAGAATAATAAGGCTATGCTATTGAAGGCTAGCTGGGAAATATTTTTCAAACAAGCAATTCGTGTATGTGTTTCACATATGCCGCTCATTAAGGTTTATAAGACCTTTTGGTCTTCACAATAAAGCTTGTTTTTTTAAAGGTTAAAATCAGCACGCCCTTGGTTACTGCTGGCACCGTTCCCCTCTTCAGATGGACCAGGAATCCTGGGAAGTGTTGACAGGGAATCAAAGACGCTGATGCCTTCTGACCCAGCAGAGGAAGGAATGGTGACCCCTGAGAAATCTCCTTCCCACCAGGAGCCAGAGGGGAGCCCTCCTGCCTGACCCCTTCATGTACACAGGGCTCTGATTTAGAAAACAAGCTGCATCTTTAACTCAGTGATTGGCAAGCTGGCAACATCATACACTCACCTGGGAGTTTTTAACACACCTATGCCTGAGTCCCAGCTTGACAAATCCAGATTCAGTTGATTGGAGATTGTTCCCTGGCATGAGGTCATTTTTAAAGCTCCTTGAGTAACTGTACAGTGTGGCCAAGGTGAAGACCATCAATTATCTTGTGGGCTCCTGAAGATACACCGCAGGCAGGCAGGCAAGGAGTCGTTCTCCCCATTATAGAGATGGGAACAAAGCTCAAGCAGCAGACTTAGCATGCCTGTGAGTGGCAGAGTTGGGGCTTGAACCTGTGTCTTCTGACACATGCTTCTAAGCTCTCTTTCCTCCAGCTCATGGAACAGTAACAGCTATTAGCACGCTCTGAGCTCCAGGGCTTTCCACAGGGTCTCGTTCAATCCCAACAAATCACACACATCAGTATTGTGATCTTCATTTTGCAGATGAGAAAACTGAGGCTCAGAGAGCCTGGATGACATGCCTGATGCCACACCAAATACAGAGGATCTGATTTCAGAAGTCCTGCATGAGGCAGGTAACTTGGGTTGTAGCAATCTGGCTATAAAAGGCCAGGCACGGTGGTTCATGCTGGTAATCCCAGCACTTTGGGAGGCGGAGGCAGGCGGATCACCTGAGGTCAGGAGTTCAAGACCAGCCTGGCCAACATGGTGAAACACTTGTCTCTGATAAAAACACAAAAAAATAGCCAGGCATGGTGGCAGGCACTTCTAATCACAGCTACTCGGGAGGCTGAGGCAGGACAATCACTTGAACCTGGGAGGCAGAGGTTGCAGTAAGCCAAGATTGCACCACTGCACTCCTGCTTGGCAACAGAGTGAGACTCTGTCTCAAAAAACAAAAAAGAAATTAAAAAAAAAAGAAATCTTGTGATCAGACTCCTACCTCCGGGCAGTGTGACCTCTCATTCTGTGTTTAAAAAGTCTTTAAGGTCCTTTAAGGATCTTATGCAGAAAGAAGAAGCAAACGTCCATCTATTGAACATCTGCTATGTGCCAGACACTATGGCAGCTGTTTTATCTACATGCAAGCCCATTTTAAAGGCAAGGAAGCTGAGGCCTAGTGCTATTGAGTGCCTCGTTTGAAGTCACAGAGCTAGTAAGGGGCAGATTAAACTCTCTGGCCTTTCCCCGCCCCACACCGCTTTCCCACTCATGTCAAAATGGCAGGTGTGACCTGCTCAGCCAGACAGAAGAGTCGCAGGCAAATTTGAGACAAAACAAAGATAATTAAAAACTGGGAAAACATTTTTATTATGGTCTTGTCTGGATTTCATTGTTTTTGAAGTCACTGTTAACTTGGTACCAGGGTATTTTAATCAATTAGTTTTAAGCTTGCTGTTTATGAACCCACTAAAAGGGTGCTTTTGCTTTTGTTATTAATTAAGAACATTGTTCTTTTTAAACATTCTTCAGCCAAACCATTCTTTGCTTCTAGTTGTTTTTTTTTTTTTTTTCAGTGTGGCCATGGGGGTAGGTAAAAGCAGAAAATCATAGCTTTACAAGAGCCCAGGGCCAGGAATCAGGAAAGCTGGGCTGATCCTAGCACTGCCCTGGGCCTCAACATGATCTTGGACAAGTCACTTGACTTCTATAAGCGTCGGTTTCTCCCCTAACTGGAAGATTATGGTCTCTATCCCCTCTCTCTATCAGGGATGCTATGAGAATGAAAGTGAGACAATCAGGATAAAACATTAAAATCCACAAAGGGTTATGCAAATAGAAGCATTCGTTGCTAAGGAAAGTATTGCTATTAAAAACTAAAAACTGTTTACTAACAGTAGGATGAAATATGTTCTTCCTATTTAGAAGAAAAATTATCAACAATTGAAGGCGACATGTCTTTACTCAATGTGCTTTGAGCTCCAGGGAGCCAGATCCACTAGCTGTGGACTGTAGAGTCCATGTCATTTCAGTCATTTCATGACTGAAGCCTCCTGCATGCCAGGCCCTGGGCTAGGGAAGGTGCAGAGATCATCAGACCCAACACCAGCTCAGGTCAGTGAGGGAGGCCAACATTCACACAGGTGTACAATGAAGCAGAGCAAGGTGAGGACGAAGGCAGAGGGAAGGAAGAATTTCCATGGGACCCCAGAGAAGTAAGAGGTGGAACCGGCAGGTGAGCACCCTTCCTGGGATAGCTGTGGGATAGAACTGGTCAAGTCTGTGTTTCCTCCTGTGCACAGTTGCCCTCAACCTTCACCTTCCACTCAGGGTCTCTCATAACCTCTCCCTGGGGCGTTCTCAGGGAGGACTGTGGCCAAGAGTTGCAGAGGCCTCTGTTCTGGAGGACGTGAGCATGGTGGGGGCCCTGGCGTGGCTGTGGGGCTTGGCATGCTAGCCTACCTTGGGCTGCTCTGAGCATGGACCCCCAAGGGAGTCACTCAGATCAGGGTGTCAGGTGTGTGCCCTGCCCATTCATTGATTCATCCACCCATGTGATCATTTATTTCTTCACTCACGGGTGGCCACTGACCCACATTTGTTGGATCAGCTGACATCCATCTGACTTTTCAACACATGGGCCTCAGCAGAACCTAAGCCTGCAGTTCACTTCATTCATTCAACAAACATTTATTGAAAGCCTGGTATGGAACAGGCCTATTCTATGGCAGAAGGCCTTTTAAAAGCCTGCCTTGGCCAGGTATGGGGTCTTGTGCCTATAATCCCAGCGCTTTTTTGGGAAGCTGAGATGGGAGGATCACTTGAGGCCAGGAGTTCGAGATCAGTCTGGACAACAAACAAGACTTCCATGTCTACAAAAAATAAATTAGTTGGGTCTGGTGGTGTGTGCCTGTAATCCCAGCTACTTGGGAGGCTGAGTTGAGAAGACCTCTTGAGACCAGGAGTTCAAGTTTACAGTGAGCCATGATCACAGTACTGCACTCCAGCATGGGCAACGGAGCAAGACCCTGTCTCCAAAAAATTAAAAAGAAAAACAATAAGCCTACCTAAGTTCAATTCACCATTACAAAGGGATCCTTTTCTTAGGACACCTCATCAGAGAATATGTAGTTGATACTTCTGGTAAATACCATGACTCCATCAATAGACACATACTATTCCATATTGCCTAGTCTTTGCACACGTAATATAAATCCAGATTCATTTAACTTTTAGGGCTAGAGGGATTATGGAGATGACCTCTCATTGTACCTAATGAAACTAAGGCCGGCCAGGTGTGGTGGCTCACACCTGTAATCCCAGCACTTTGGGAGGCCAAGGCAGGTGGATTATTTGAGGTCAGGAGTTTGAGACCAGCCTGGGCAACATGGCAAAACCCCATCTCTACTAAAAATACAAAAATTAACCAGGCATGATGGTGCATGCCTGTAATCCTAGCTACCTAGGAGGCTGAGGTGGGAGGATCTCTTGAACCCAGGAGGTGGAGGTTGCAGTGAGCCAAGATCACTCCAGCCTGGGTGACAGAGAGAGACTTCACAAAGAAAAAGAAAAAAAAAAAAGGAAAACTAAGAGCTACAGAGTAGAGAGAGAACTGCTCAAGGCCATACAGTAAGTTAATGGCAGAGTTTAGACTCTATCTCTCTATCCGGATCAACTCTTCAACCCATATGATATGTTCTAATATTTTGTTCTATAGCAAGCCAAGTGAGCTTGGACAAACTCTCTTTTGACCTCAGTTTTCTTACCTATAAAAAGGAAAGTTCACTACTGATTTCCTGATCAACCCTCCAGCCCTACTTTCTAGTTCTCTACACAAAACATTAATTGGTATGCAATCGTTACCCTTTCAGAGAACCTGGCCTGCTTTTCACCAAGAATAGAATAAATCGGTCAGTGGATTGTGCTTAACTGCAGGACAGTTGTTCATTACCATTCTTACAGCCACGGGTACCTGGCCTGGGGTCCGTGTGTCAGGCAGAAGTAGAGGTCTTCTCCAGTCTGCAAATTTGGCCCAGGCCCTCTTTAGAATCTTGGCATGGCTGAGTGTGAGCTCTAGGCTTCAGGGAAGTGGATACAATTTGTCCTGCTGTGATCTTAGCTCCTAAAATCATGAGTGCTGTGCTCTCGGTATGCAGGTAGAATGTGGGTAGAGCAGTAAGTGCCCAACACTTACTGATACATGAAGCCAAGCAACCCTTCGTACAACCTGCAGACATGAGCAGCTGGACCCTGTGCCAGAGACCTGCAGAAACACAGTTAAATAAACCACCAGTAAAAACACGTTAAGGGCAAGGACTGTGTCATTCTTTTTTTTTTTTTTTGAGACAGTGTATTGCTCTGTCGCCCAGGCCAGGGTGCAGTGGTGCGATCTTGGCTCACTGCAACCTCCACCTCCCAGGTTCAAGTGATTCTCCTGCCTCAGCCTCCCGTGTAGCTGACATTATAGGCATGTACTACCATGCCTGGCTAATTTTTGTATTTTTAGTAAAGATGGAGTTTTGCCATGTAGGCCAGGCTGTTCTCGAACTCCTGACCTCAAGTGATCCACCGCCTTGGCCTCCCAAAGTGCTGGGATTACAGACGTAAGCCACCACGGCCGGCCTCATTTTGTATCTCAAATGTCCCTATGTTGTAGGTGCTCAATAAAAGATTGCTAATTGAATGGATTATCTGTCAAAGAGTTCCTTACTGGCTTGGACCTAGGGGGCAAAATCACCTCCTTTCTCTAAATCTCACTTCTCTCATGTCTAAAATGAGAAAGCTACTAACGCTGACCTGAAATGACTCTTGGGAAAATTGAACAAGGAAACGATGTGGAAGAAGTGCTTCTCAGGCAAAGCCCTGAGAAAAACGTTAGCTCTTGTTACTATCGTGTGGTAGAATAGAAATATAGAAATACAAAGGGCTATGGGAGAACACGGAGCTGGAGCTGGGCTGAACCTTGGCAGGAATGCTAGAAGAAATATGGTATTTAGAACCTGAAACCTTTTGTAGTCACGCTACAAAAGATCTGGTCATTGATTTGCTTGTATTCTTGCTTGTATAGGAAAAATCGTGGCCAAATGAAAGATACTATAGCCTTTCACACTCCGAACAAGGGTTTTGGTGAAAAGTGAGCTATTCTTCTGCAACTTTGGTGTAGATGCCGGGACAGGTCACATCTCTTGAGTCCTTGCCATGTGCCGAGCGCACTACATACCTTATCCCATTTAATTAGTCATTTGAGGGAGATTCAAAACTGCCGGCCCATAGTTATTTAGGCTCTGGAATCCAGGGATCTGGGAGGGCTCAGGTCAAAGGTCTTCCCATTATTAAAATGTCCAGAATGACAGAAAGATCCAACGCCCGCCGCCTGACCTCCACCTCCACCTCCGCCTTGCCCCTCCCACAGCCCCAGCCACAGTCTTACTCAAATAAACAGTCTCGAGTCCCAAATGGAGTTCCTTCGAAGCCAGAGCAGAAATTCTAATTGTGGTTTAATGAGGCCCGGGTTTGTTCTCAACTGAGCTGTTTACTAAAGCAATTTCAGCTTGCTCCTTCTGGCCAGAGATTGCAGCCACTGGCTAACCTGTTTAAGATAAATGTCAGTATAGGCACTGGGGGAGGTTCAACCAGCTTTTCTTCTTCCTGTGTCAGCCCTGAGAGCAGCCCAGCAACCACCACGCTCAGACTCTGAGAAAGCAGCCAAGGGTATAAAGAAGAGGAGGAAGGTACAAACGTTGTCTCTAAGGACCCTACCATCCAGTGGGGAAACAGCTAAACAGCTCTGATTAAAGCTTAATCAGAATGTTTCTATGGACAACACTCTGATTAAGGGACCCTGTTCTGGAACCAGGAGTGCTGTGCCCTTCCCCGTGGCATTTGGTCTCCTGATAGGCTGCGACCTCCCTGGGCCATGGGACACTGCAAAGGGCCCCTCTGGACTCCCTGTAATGCCTCTGTGCAATCCACACATTTTAAGTGACTTCTATGTGATGGCTCCCTCTGAAAATGGGAAGTGCCCCAAACCCTGGAGGCCCTGTGCCTGCTGCTTCAAGGCCACAGCACACAGGCCTTTTCGTCTTTACTCTCAGGCCTCAGAGTGGACCAGCAAAGAGGAAAGAGAAGGGAATTGACATTTACTGCACAGGTACAGCACAGTGTCTCCTTTAATGTTTTGATTGAACAATGATTATTCCCCACATCCAGAGGAGGAAACTGAGGCTTGGAGAGGCAATGACTTGCCCAAGGTCAAGTGATGGAGCCAGAATATATCCACAGTTGTTTATTCACTCACCTATTACCTATTGAGTGCTAGCTATATAGCCAGGCATGGTTCTAGGTGCTGGGGATAGATCCAAGAGTAATCTAAGACCTGGTCTCATGGAGATGAGATTCCAGACAGAGAAACAGACCTTGAGCACACTGATATAAATATAATATAACATCTGCAAGACTTGTCTGACTCAGAAGCTATGATCTTCCACGACGCATGAATTCAACTCCACCGTGAGCATCTGGCTTCGGACGATCCTCTCCATCCTGCTTATTTCCAGGGGCCCAATATCAGGCTTAATAGCGTGCTGCCTATCCACACGCCCTCCATAAACCCTAAATGCTCCTTTGGGGGTTTGCGCCATCCTCACAAAGGCAGTCACAGCATCAAAGAAGGACTCTGTTCTCTGCCCGATGCCTGCCGAGCAGCTGTCCCTAGCAGGCCTGGAATCTTCCCCAAAACAAGGCAGCCCCTGGGGTTCTCCCGTCCTTCCTGGAGGTACCCTCTGAAGTTCCTGGCGAGGAAGTTCTGGTTCAGATAAAGGTTACCCAAATAGCTCCAGCCGCCCTAAATGTGGTGGGAGATTTACAGGAAGCAGGGAGGGCTGGCACTTCCAGGAGCCGTAAATCTCTCCTGCCTGGGGCTGGAGAAGAGAATGCGCGGCAAACACTAAATCAATTTCATTGGCGTGCTGCGGGGTTTCTGCACTTGGAGGTTGGGCCCGGGATTGAAAGGAAGTAGTTGTCAAACATCAGAAATGATGAGGACAGACGCCGGAATCAGAGCTTTTGATTTCCTGTGGACCAGAGTTTGCTTAGTCTTGCCCTGTTCTTTGGGGATCTCATCATAAATGTCCCACGACTCAATGACCTTGGGTGCCAGGCAGCACTGGGCCTCTCTGGGGTCTTAGGGGTCTTCTTGTAAAGCCCCCTCCTCCTGGGGCTCCCGTCTCCCAGCTCTTTGTATGGCTGGCTCCATCTCGTCAGTCATATCTTCACTCAAATATCCCTTTCCAGAGAGGACTTTCCTGGACGTCTGTCTGTCTAAAGGAAGCCCTTAAATCTCACTACTCACTCAGTTTCTCTCTGGTTTAGCTCCTTCATCATGTCTGAGAGAATCTCGTTTATTTAACCACTTGTTGACTCCCTGTATACCCCCACTGTATCATCAGCTCCATGAAGCCTGACTTGTCCACACTGTATGCCTGGTATCTAGCTCAGGACTCAGCTGTATGTAGTAGGTACCCAATACATCTTTATTGAATGAACAAATTAATGAATAACTAAATTCCCAAAAAGCATCCACTCTAACCTCCATCTTCCATCAATAGTAGCAACGATGAAGGGTGGGGTGGGGTGAAGGGGGGAATACATTTATATTTATCCCAAATACTGAGAATGTAGAGGAAGAACCTTTTCACTAAAACCATTCATGATGTGTGCTTGGTTCTAGGAGAGATGTTCATGTATTTATCTTATTCTACAAAAAGATCTCCTGGAAGTAGAGTCACTCAGCTTTTCAATGAGGGACCTGAAGCCCTGAGGCTGGGTGCTTGGGCAGGCACAGCTGGTGGGGCTGGCCTCAAGCTTTCGCCACTTTCCTTGTGTCTTGCTGTCTCCTCTAAAGGAGTTTCTAGCTCCCAGGGTGAAAAGTGGCTGCGGGTGGGCGCCATGTCTCCTCACTCCGCTGCTCTGACTGCACCCACAACACGTTTTTCCTAGCGTACCCCTCCCTGGTAGAGAATGTGCACAGGTGTCTTTCCTTCATCTAGAAGAGGGTGGCTCTCCCTGGAGATAGGAATCCTGTACCAGTATTGTCAGAAGCCTGTAAAGATTACCTGACCCAAATTTGTCATTTTTTCGAGGGGCGAGTTGAGTCTCAGAGAAGAGAAGGCACCATTTCGAGGTCATATGGCCAATCAGAGGCAGCAATACAGCTAGGCCCAAGTGTCCTGACTCCATGGCTAGTGGTCCTGTGACCACATCAATCTTCCTGCCTCCTAGAAACACATGGCTGCCAGGACGGGATGGTTGGGGTGACTCCCCTCTCCCTGTTGTAGGGCAGCCCAGTCACTGTTGCTGTGATGGAGAAAAGAGCATGGGGTTTGGGGTTGGAACAAACCTGGCCTCCCTGCTGCGTGGCCTTGGGCAAGTAGTTCAATCTCTAAGGGGCTCACTTATCAAATAGCCTTGAGCTGAATCTGTGGAGGAGAAAGAATGAAAAATGAATGTGCAAGCCACTGGTGCACGGAGAGTGCTCAGTGAAGGTCAAGGTTCTTCAAAAGCGCTTCCTTTTCCTTTCATATAGCATTTTTAGTGCCTCTTGTTTCACTCCCAAAGATCCTATCCCACTTCCCACGCATGCACACCAATACGCCCATGCCATCAGTTTCAACTCCCCACGTGTCCATGATGCCATGATGGTTCCTGTTTTGGGGAGTTCACCCTTGCTATTTAACTCAATTTTAAAAATTGTTTTTACTTCCAGTTATCTCTTCTAGGAAGCCTTCTAGGATTTCCAGCTCCCTTGAAATTATCTTCAAGGGGGAAAATGTCAACCAACAGGTTCAGCTTCTCTTTCTGGTTACAATTTTAAATAGCCAGCATCTTTCAACATTTGGTCACTCTGCCAACACAGAACCCTAGTTATGTGGCAGGCATGATCATAGGTTACAGAGACAAATCAGGCATAGTCCTCCTCTCCAAGAGCTCCCAGTCTAGCGAGACAGAAAGGCATATAACCAGTGATATGACGGAGTGGTAAGAGGTTGAAAGAGCAAATCAGCTAGGTTAGTACTAGCTGCTGTAACAGGTAATCCCCAATACGTCAGAGGTTTCCCACAGTAGAAGTTAATTTCTCATTCATGTCAGAGGCCAGTGCACATGTATCAGTTGGCAGGGGGCAGGCTGTGGGGGTAGTCACTGCTGGAGAGTCAGGGAAAGTGTCACTAGCGGGGGACAGAATGGCCAGCATTCAAGGGCGGACTGGTTAAGTCAGCTCAGGAGATGGTTGAAATTAGAGCTCATGTGCTCAGTATGTCCCATCCAGAAAAAGCTAGTGATAGTCTTCATTAGGATGGAAATACACAATATTCATAGAAGACAATAAGGGGCACCTGTTGGGAAAATCTCTGCTTGCCTGGCTTGCCCCCTTTGCAGTTAGGTAATTAAGCACGACGAAGATAGTCATGTCTAGGAAACAACGCCATCTCTACTTTCAATCTTTCCAATGTATTCAGATGGAGTCTGAAAGACAATGCGCTAAGAAAGACATGTCCAATTCAGACCTGTAACATTTGCACAAGGGGGCTTGGGTAGAAGAACTGAGAGGTACATTTCCGCACAGGTGGTGAGCCTCCCACTGTGTGAGCAGGTGCTTGAAAGGTCAAAGAGCAACCAGCAGAGTGTCCTGCTGGCTTTTAAAGATAGAAGAAACTGCTGGCCATGTCGAGCCCAGGAACCAGAGGTTCTGAGGCTAAATGAGACTTGAAGGTCACCTGGCCCAATCTCACCCATATCGGAATCCCTGAGTACAGCATTTTTCAGGATGGCTGCCCACTCTCAGCTCAGGTCATCTCACAGCGACTGGACAGGCTGGTAAGCTCTCAGAGAAAGATTTCCTCCCAGTCAAGTAAAATCTGGCTCCTGGACCTTCCAACCACAGACCCTCATCCCACCTCGTAGACCCTCAGTTTGTCTTTGTCATTGTAGAGCTGAGGAAACAGAAGGAAGGAGGGACGTGCCCAAGTCACTCAGCAAACTCAAGGCAGTGCTGGGAATGGGAACCAGCTCTCCTTCTACTCAGGATTGGCCTCTTCCCACTTCATTGTGTCAAATCTATTTACAAAAGAGAAAAACCGAAGGGTTTGTGTTTCTTCCAACTTGGTTTTGAATCTCGGAGGTTTTCCTGGTGAGACAGAAGGCACGTGGGAGGCTGGAGGAGGGGCTGTGCTTCTCCAGGGGACCAGAGGTGTCAGGGAAATATGACATGAGGAAACACATTTGCACAGAAGGAAAATAGGGGAAAGGGAGCAATTTTCAAACCTTCAAGCAATTAGGAAAAAAGGCATCTCCGGAAATAAAAAATGACCCTTTCAGGAATGTTCTTTCAGAGAGTGAACAAGAAGCCCACACGTCTATTACATAAACTAAATAGTCGTGTTACCTGATTTTCTGCATAATTGATGGGGATAGCAACATAATCACTCTGGCATTCATTAACAGATCTTGAAAACTAGTTTTAACGCCTGCAACGCACTAAAAAAAATAAAATACAATACAATAAAGCAGGAAAGATAATCCCCCTGGAAGGAATTCATTTCAATGCACCACAAACGGGCCTGCACAGATAACAGTTCCCTTGGAAAACTGCATGTCTCACTCAGTAATGTTTATGTCTGCCCCGCTCCACCGCACAGGATGAATCCACTCACCCCCCGCCCCCCCTGCCCCGATTTGACTTTGAGCTGCCAAGGCTTTCTGTCTGGGATGCTCAGAGAGCTGCTCCTCCAAGACAGTCCGACTGTACCCAGGACCAGGGCAGGGAATGAAAGGCCGGCTGCAGAGGAGATGGCTCACTTCAGGAGAAGCAGCGGGCAGATCTCCAGGTTCTGGAGATGGGGAGCTGAATTCTGAGCTGCCATGCACTTGCTGAGTGGTCTCTGGTCTCAGTTTCCTCCTCTATGAAATGAGTCAAGTTTGATACCCACTTCTTGAAATTATACATGTGAAATGCTTAGCACATGGTCAGTGCTTAACAGAAATGGCCTATTATTATTCTGTGCAGATACCTTCCCTTCCCAGAAAGAGCTCCCAGGCATTGGGAAAGGCAGAGCATTAAGTGCTCTGTAGGAGAACCTGGAAATAGAAGCGGCACCACACAAAGGAGAGGTGACTGCTTCTCTCTGGAAGGGAAGGAGTTCGCTGAGATGGCTCTACTCAGATGGGACTTTGAGGATAGACTAGAGGAAGTGGGAGGACATTCCAGGCAGAAGGACTGGTTTGTACAAAGGCTCAGAGGGAGGAAACCGCAGGGCCAGTATGGAGACCTGCTGTGAGGTCAGCAGAGCTGGTGCGTGAGGAGCAAAGGGTGGGGTGAGGCTCATTCCTTGAGACAAGAGAGGAAGGCTGGGTCTTGCCCTGCATGGTACCCAAAGGTGATGTCCACAGGAGTGCTTCACTTGCTCTGCAGAGCAGGGCCTGGCCTCTGCAAGGGAGTCCTCCTGGGAGCCCCAGAGCCTGGGAGCTGGCAAGAGCACTGAGCTGTGGCAGAAGCCCACCCCCATCCTCACCCCCACAGCCCCTCATGGTCTGAAGAGTCGGCCTGGCTTTACAGTTGCCCAAGAAACAAATCTAGTTGCCCAGGTTAGAGGTCTGGCTCTATGGCAAAGGAAACAGTAGCTTCAAGACACCCAAGTACTTGGAATGCTGGTTGCAGGGCCCCGGGCGAGCACTTGGGAACCAATGGTTGCAAATGCAGATGGGGATGCCGGAGACAAAGATGGGGAAGGCCTTGAGTGTGGCCCCAAAGGGAATTGGCAGCAAATTCAGACAGAAAACTATGAACCAGGTCTCCTAGGTTCTGGGACAGTCCTTTTTCAGTTGCAGTTTGCTACCTCCCAGCCAGCGCCATTGTGCTGCCCAGCTCCAGGGCGCCATGCTTCCAATAGCCCATGTGAAGGGCAGACCTGGAGTTGTGCAGGGCATAGCTTGCACGGCCATACATAGCAGCCCCACACCCGGCATCCAGCTGTCCAGATGGTTAGAGCTTGGCCCTTCTCCAGGGAGTGATTCTGACGTTGTGTGGACACAGAACCTGATGCCAACAGTCATCCACAGGAGCTCAGAACTCATTTAGTCCAGGGTCAGTAACTATGGTGCGTATATGAAGCCTTTGCTCCACCCCAACCAGTCCGTGGCTGGTTAATCAATGCAAATGTTCCTGCTGATCCAGGAACCCACCAATTCTCAAAACAGTGTCCAGCATGGCCATTGCTAATTCCTCATTTGAAATGTATTCATATTTATTCAGTGCCAGGCTCTACTCTCAGTGCCACTTGGAGTTGTCCTCAACGCAGTATGTAAGTTCTGATCTGTCAGCTCAGTGTCCACATGAGAAGTCTGCTGGTTAGTGGATCCCCATCTGCAGACTCCAATTCTCTTTTCCATCCAACACGATGCCTTTCAACCTCCCTATTCTTTCAACACTGCAGCTAAACTGTAGGCAGCAGAGAAATCTCAACCCTAAGAGACGTTGCTTTTCTCAAGTTTCTTGTCATTTGCACCTCAAAGGCCACAAAAACTAGCCAAATCCTCCCTGCCAGTCCAGATTCCCTTATCATTTACAAACAAATTTGCATGTGGTGGCTCAGCCAGCAGTCGCAGAGCCTAAATCTGAGCCAGGTCCTTGTCCACAGCCTGTGTGTCTCTGGCCACGCCCTACTGCCTTTCCAGGCTGACTGAGAAACTGCAGCCCCGTGCTCATCACGCTGCCATTCATCTCGGATTTGTCAACGTGGATTTCAATTTTACGCTTTTTCCTTCGAAATATCCTGCTTGCATTTGGCATTGGCTTCTGCAACTGTGCAGTTTGAGAACAATATGAAAATCAGCATTTCATCAAGCTGTAACGCTTGTTAAATGAGATCTTGAAGTCGCTAGAATTATTCTTCCAGAATCGAGTGGAACAAAAGACGCCTGAATTTTAAACACTCATTTTGAGGAAAAAAAAAAAAACAAAACAAAAAACTGAAATACACGTCCTTGAATTTCTAAAAACTAAGCCCAAGCAGGGACAGTTGGGGGATTTTCCATCCTATGAGATTTTCGTAGTGGAATTAACCTCATTGCAAGAGCGCAGTAAGTGTGGGGCGGGGAGGAAAGGGAAGTGAAGGTGGGGCTCCTGCTGTGTGACTCTGGACAGGCATCTCCCCTTCTCTGGGTCCACATTTTCCATCAGTCCTATGAGGGGTGGACCAGGTACCCTCTCTGTTTCCTCCCACCTGTGATTGTCCGTGCATGTGGCCTCCAATTCATCACAATTTGCCCCTGAGACAAAGTGATCTCTCTATCCCGAGTGCGCCCTCTCTGCACTCATCACAGCTTCTCCTCCTTCCAGGAATTCAGTCTCATGTGCATCTGCAGGGATACCCCAGGAGTAGCTTGATAATCATCAACAGCATTCAGCCCAAACCACAACAATATCCATCCCAGGCCTATGGAGGGAGACCTCCATGCCAAGGGAGGCTGGAAGCCTTAAAACCTCTCTAGGCTGGGTGTGGTGGCTTACACCTATAATCCCAGATACTCAGGAGGCTGAGGAGGGAGGATCACTTGAGCCTGGGAGGTTGATGCTGCAGTGAGCTATGATGGCGCCACTGCACTCCAGCCTGGACAGCAGCAAGACCGTGCCTCTAAGAAAAAAAAAAAGAAAGAAACAGCAACCATCTCTCCAGCCCACTGCCCCACAGGAATGCGAGACATCTCCTGGCCTGCCTCCTTCCAGCGGAGGAGGGCCTGCAGGAGGCACAGGCAGACCATCCAGCCCCTCCGGAGAATCCACGCCTGAGATCAGGGACCTGCTTCCTGGGTGGATCTCGGCCAACTAAGTCAAGGGCGGCTGGACAGTCCATGACTCTACCATATAGATCTAAAAGAAATGTGACTCTGGAGAAGTCATTTCTCTGGAAAATGCATTGAAACTTCCCCCTCCCCGCCACCAGGCTCCTCCTCTGAGGTCATATGGGAGAAAGGAGTGAGGAAAGAAGGGAAGGCCACAGACCTGTCCAATACCCTAGCGGGAGGTGTCCTGAGACCTTGAATAGCCCCCTGTCTTCCCAGGTACCCTCCACCATTATTTGGCAGAATCTGATGATGTGTTCATACCCTAAGCCTTCTCCAGCTCTTTGGAAAACAATTCATGGTTGGATCTCCTCCACAGACATTTTTTCCCTGGCCTCCTGCTCTGTTCCAGATGTTAGACCCTGAACTGAAGGCAAAGGCCTTGAGAACAGTGGCCCATGCCCCAGGGAGCTCTCTGTTCCTCCCTCACACCCTCCATCAAGGGCAGAGTCCCAGCCAAGCTTCGGGGCCAGCATATTCTTGTTTTGGAAACTTGTAATGTGCTCTCAAGCTCGAAGACTAGCTGGGCTGGGTGGTGGGGGTGCTGGACCTACAGCAGCTATAGACTGACAGGGAAAAAATGCCCGACACTGGGCCCTTCCCACATGCCCTGCTGAGGACCAACCTGAGTTTCCGAGGCAGCCTCTGCCGGGCCCTGTGTGGAGGGAGGAGGCAGAGAATGGGTGACGGGACCCTGGACAAGCCAAAGT
Source organism: Hylobates moloch (assembly GCF_009828535.3). Taxonomy (NCBI): domain Eukaryota; kingdom Metazoa; phylum Chordata; class Mammalia; order Primates; family Hylobatidae; genus Hylobates; species Hylobates moloch. The sequence continues at coordinate 15,363,957 of NW_026652288.1, read as the reverse complement.
GGTGAGTGGGGCTCACACTGGAACAGGCAGAGTTGGTCACTGGGGGGGCTGACGGGATGGGGAGAGACTGGAATCATATTATTGAAAAGGGATTTCCAGAAGCCTTGCCATGCATGAAGAATGCAGGCTCCCTTCAGACATGAAGGCAAGATTCTATTGCTTGTAAATTACTGTGGATGCTGGACTGGTGTTTGTGGAGCAGAGACCGGGCCTCAAGGCAGCTTAGCCTTGGCTATATTCAGTCCTAGGCTCTAGGTATAACTAGACGCATCTTATTCTCCCCAACCCGCCACCCCAAAGATGAGCCTCTTAGGGGCAGACTTCGTGTCTTGCTCTGTCTCTGATGCGTCCTCACCACAGAGGCCCCACGCATGTGTTTTGAGGGAGCATAGGCTGAGAGAAGAGGCCAAGGGGGGCTGCAGCCAGGCAGGCTCTGCAAGCTCTTCTCCCGATCGTTTCCGTCTTCTCACTGGCCCATAGGTGTCTAACCCCCTAGCACATGCTAGCTCTGTCTTAAGAGACGACTTGGAAGGACAGATGGGGAGGGAGGAGATGGGGATCCCAGTAGGCGCTGAGATGACTGTCCCAAACTCCTCAACACTGGCCCTCGGTGGGGCTGAGCCACGAGGAGCAAGAGGGCAAGAGGAAAGAGGAGGGCAGGAGACAGGAGGTGAAGCAAAGAGGAAGACCAGGGAAGAGGAGAGGGAATGTCACACGCAGAGAGGAGGAAGAGGAGAGGCGGAGGGATGGGACAGGCCCAGGAGAGGCAGAATGAGGCAGAAGGCAAGGCCCAGGGCTCTGCTCCTTGTTTCACTGGCCAAATATGCAAGAGCTTTCAACAAGGCTGCTACTTCAGGCAGCATTTCCTCCAACTCTCTTTCTTCTTTTGAGGCAGAGACCAGGCTGTCTCCCCACCCACCTCATCAGCATTCCAGGTGATCTGTAAGAGGAGGCCGCTGGGAGGACCCTGGGTGGGACAAGACTCCCAGGTGACTCCCACCGCCTCCTGTGGGGTACCCACTAGCTTCCCACTCTCTGGTTAGGAGACAGCTGGAGCTGCATTCTGAGGATGGCTGGAGGCCCACTTCTCGAACAAAGCAGCGATTTCCCCTAGCACCATCTCGCCCCCTCCCCAAAGTCCTCGGGGAAGGGCAATTTGTGGAAACGGAGCTGCTGGGTAATAGATTTCTCTGTCAACATGATGACTGAAAGAAAGGGCGAAGTAATTAGCAGTAAGGCACTTCAATTATGGCTCCGCCTCCCATCCCCCACCCAACCCCAGCTCCCTTCCCCATTTAATTTTCATCTAAAACAAAACAGTTGCCACAGACCCAAAGCTAAAAACAGAAATCCCTTTCAGCTCCCGGCAAATTAGCAGGAATGTCTTATTATGGAAGCGGTGGGCGAACTTCTTCCAGAGCAATACAGGAAGCAGGACTCCCGGCCGGCATCCCTTGCCTTGCAACCCCACTCTCAATGCTCCCAGCAATTAACCTTGTCCCTCCAGGCCCCAGATCACCCTCCCCTCACAGGCCTGGCTCAGCCTCTTTCAAAGCCCTTGCCTGAGGAATTCTGTCAAAAATCAGTAGCACCTTGGAGGAGGCCCGAGGTCAGGGGACTTCCTTGCTACACAGGAAGGCGTGTTCTATCAGAAAAGGGAAATGTTCTCAGACCCTCAGATCTTGGGCGACTAAAAATAAACTAATAGGCCTTAAATTAACTTTTTCTTTCTTTTCCCCGACCTCCTAGCCCCTACTTTCCACCAAGACTTTTCAACTTGAAGGAAAAGCATTTATTATCTGAGAGTGACACACAGGAAATTAGACTTATAAATTGTGCTTAAAATGTTATAGTTTCCAACTTTCTTTAATGCTAATCTTAATGCTAATAGGTTGTGAGATATGTGTTTTGACTTGAGAGATTCTTTTTTTCTTTTCTAATTAATTCTCGGCTACACCACATGAAACATTTGTGGTGGAGGAGTTCCAGGAGTTTGCACGCAGTTGGAGAGAGGGACTCCTGTCGGAGCTCAAAACGGCCATTTTCCTATAGAAGCTTCCAGAAAAATCCTTCTTGGCTAGTGTAAATTTAGTCCATCCGGAAAGCCAAAGCTCTCGCTCTCCATTGGAAAATGCAAAATAAAGGATTTGTGTTATCCTGGCGTTCCGATCCCCAGGTTACCTCTACAGCCTGATATTCCACAGTTCTCTAAGGGTCCTTTCTGTTCCGTTAGAAAACCCCTTCCCTGATGTTTCCCACGCGCACCAGGCTCGCCCACCACATCAGCGCCGCTCCCCCTGCTGGAATCCCATCGTGGCTTCTTGTTTTCCACGTGGGTTCTTAAAACCGCGGTCGTGCTGAGCTTGTGCGGCACTGGTGCCCCGCTGTGCTTCAGTATAGCTGTTACTGAGGAGAGTTCATAGTTGCGGTCGGGAAACACACTCCCAAGGGCAGGACTGATATGTCTGGCCCGACAGTCGCCCCTAGCCCTGCCATGGGAAGGCAAGAGATGCTAAGTCGGCCTCGTGGCTGGAGGGAGTGGAAAGGCTTCTAGGTCTCATTAGGTTTGCACTGTTCACCATGGCGGGAGAGGACGGTGACATGTGGGAGGAGTGTGTTCCCATGGCTTTCCAGGTGAGATCAAAGACCGTCCGTGAGGTTGGGTTTATGGACTGGGTAGCCAGACTGAGCCCTCACAGCTGATACGGAAAAAAAAAATTGGGGGGTAGCATTCTCTTATCTTCAGAAATGAAAATAAAATACATGAACTCTACCCATGGGAGAGGCTGGCAAATTCTTCCCCAAGCCACTTCCCTCTCCCGCCAGGAACACGGTTACACTGTCTTTCCCGGCCTCCCTTACAGGAGGGAAGTTATCTCCCAGCTGTAGTCATGGGACTGAGCCTGTTCCATAGAACATGAGGAAACACGATGTATGTCACCAGGAGCCCCGGTCCATGAAGCCTCCTGTGTGGCCCAGTGCTCCTTCTCTTCCCTCAGCTCCCCTGCCTCACCCGGTGGAGGTGGAGGACCCCGTGGAGCACTCCAAGGCCCTAGAGGAGGGCAGAGCCTCTAGACCAGTGGCCTCCGACTGGGGACCATCTTGCCACCCAGGGAACGTTGGTGATGTCTGGAGACGTTTTTCGGCGTCACAACTAAGGGGTGTCTGTGTTACTGGCATCTAGTGTGTAGAGGCCAGGATGCTCTAGAGCAGCAGTCTCAACATTTTCGGCACCAGGGACCAGTTTTGTGGAAGGCAATTTTTCCACCGACTAGGGGTGAGTGGGGGTGGGGATGGTGGTAGGGGGATGGTTTCTGGATGAAACTGTTCCACCTCAGATCATCGGACATTCATTAGATTCTCATAATTATCACACAGTCTACATCCCTCACATGCACAGTTCACAATAGGGTTATCGGTCCTATGAGAATCTAGTGCCGCCACTGATCTGAGAGGAGGCAGAGCTCAGGCGGTAGTGCTCACCCACCACTCACCTGCTGCTGTGTGGCCTGGTTCCTAACAGGCCCCAGATCGGTACCAGCCTGCGGCCTGGGGGTTGAGAACCCCTGCTCCAGACAACCTAGAGCACAGGACAGCCCCCACGACAAAGAATTACCTGGTTCCCAAGTGTCACCATGCCACGGCTGAGAGCGTCTACTCTAAATAGAAGGACCGTGGGTCTCTGAATAACTGTGTGGTTCTCTGCCAAGCTGCATTGCACTGTGATAGAAGCAAGAAATAGATCTTATCAGTGAAGCCCCTGAGACCCAGGGGTAGTTTGTTAGAGGAGTCAGTGTGCTGTGAATACCCTGCTTTCTGACAGTAAATGTAGAACGCTGAAACAGAGGCATGTTTGTGCAATACTGGAGGAGCTCTCTACAGGCCACCAAATCAGAACCAATGACCCCTCCTCTGTGCTCAAGAGCACAGTCCAAACCCTTTTAATTCTTACTGTGGCCCAGAGATGGTGTCATCTCTCATTATCAAGCCCACCTTGAAAAAAGTCTTGTGTGTCCATAGGTGCCACCTGAAATGAACTGTGAGGTCTTCGATGGCAGGGACTGAGACTCATCCAAGTTCAGGTGCATTTAATGAGCTCTTTCAGGACCCTACTCTGTACCACCCTGCTCATAAGCTTCAGTCCTTGCCCTCAAGTTTCCAGCCCAGTAGGAGAGAGAGAAACTCGAAGAGATGTTGGAATCCTAAATGACAAATGCTGTAGTGAAGACATGAATAAGGCACGATGATCTTACAGTCTGTCGCATGACATTATGGTTTTCTGCCCCCAGGGCTCATCCCTAGAGGCTGGGGTCCTTAGCAACAGCCAGTGGAAGTAGTGGAGAGAGCCAAGGAGTTGCTAGACCCATGGACAACACTGTTGAGTTCCAGCAACACAAATGACCACTGCGCTTCTCTCTGCTCCAACCCACTGGCCTGCCCTGGTCCCAGCTCTCTGTTTCTCATGTCTGGATGGCTGTGGTGGGTCTCCTGTCTCCATTTGTGCAGTCAACAAATACTTGTGCAAATATGCCGGACACCGTACCAGGCCCTGGGGATGGAGTATCAACATGAGGGTCCTATTTTTCTAGTTGCATCTTCACATGGTTGTGATCTGGTGGGGTATGGGCTAGTAAATAGGCAATGCCCATATAGCCAGGTGCAGGCTATAGTGAGAACATAGATAAGAAACACCTCTTCTAGCTTTGGGGGCCAGAGGACTTCCCAGATGGAAGCAACATCTAAGCTAAGATCTGAAGGAGTGGAATTGGGGAGATAAGGCTGGGGATGTGGGAAGTAAGGGGGAACAGAGAAAAGCATAGGTCTGTGGGCCCTGAGAGAGGAGAGAACACTATACGTTTGAGGAACATTGAGTTTGTTGACACATAGAAGACAAAGTAAGAAGTTCAAGAGCCAAATTTGAGAGGCGACCTGTGCCAGATCATGCAAGGACTGTCTGAGGGCAATGGAATGGCACTGAAGGATTTAAACAGGGGAAGAAGACGTGATCCTGTTGGGTTCTGGAAGGATCAGTCACACTGACCTCTTGAGAATGGACTGGAGGAGGCAAATCTGGACTTGGTTGTAGTCACTTAGATGGGAGACGATGGTGGCCACACTGTGGTGCTGGAAGTGCCTTCCAGAGAAATGTAGACTAGAGTCTCATCTCCATCTTCATCCCCCCCACCCATCATCAGCTGCTGGAGATTTCTTAAACCTGAGTCTGATCACATCACTCTCCTGCTCCACAGTCTTCAGTAGCCCCCATTGCCTACAGGATCACATACAGACCTGCAGTCAAAGTCCTTCATATGCTGATTCCTTTGTGTCTTTCTGGATTGCATCATCTCTCGTTATATCAAACTCAAATCTTGCTCCAGCATACCTAGAACTGCTCACCAACTCCAAGTGTCAGCTCAGATGTCACCTTGTCTAGGAAATAAATCCTCTTAGTTCCCACTCAGGCTGGGTTAGTGCCTTGTGTCCCGATTGGCTGTCTCCCAAACTAGACTGGGAGCTTCCTAAGGACAGGAGCTGAATCACTCATCATTGCATGCCCAGAATGCCTGCCGCAGGGTGCCTGAGAACACACACCTGCTCAGTAAATACATTTTGGAAGAAGGACTAGATGGATGGACAGCTACACTGCCAAGCATCCAGTTGCTTCCAGCTAGAATGACTTGTTTTCATCTCTCCTCTGGAAGGCTTAACATTGCCAGTCACATGGGAGAGAGGATCTTAATGGAGAGCTGACAGTCTGGATCACATGTAAATAATATGAAGCCTTCCTATCTCCCCTGAGCCTACAGGGATTCTCACTCTTTAGTATTCCAAGGCTCCTTGGGCTTCCCACGAACATGGCAGAGATCATATGCCCTCTTGTTCCCCTGTGCCTCTATTGGCTTCTTTCTTTTTCACAATAACCAAGGAAGCAGTCTATTCTTCATTTTCTCCCCTTTGATTTTGTAATACAGCAGCAGAAAGAACACTGTAATAGGAATCAGGAAAGCCAGTTGTCTCAGGTACTAGTTCGCTGTGTGACCTTAGGCAAGTCTCCCTGGGCCCCAGTCTCCCTGAGTATAACAAGAAAGAGGTGAGGGAAGGGGCCTCTTCATGCTCCTTTCATTTCTATTATTTGATCCTAGATTAACAGCCTTTACCCCTCAGCCCTGGCCTCACCACTGATTCTCGGTCCTGCACTTAGGAAATCCATCTGTGGGCTCACTAATGAGGAAGTCCATAGAATTGCCATATGCATTTGTAGGACTGTGAGAGGCAGAAAGGGAATGAGAACTGGATGGCAAAGTGGAAGGACTGAATTCAAGTCCTGGCTCCATCATCTTGCAGCCTTGTGAAATGGGTGTGTGTCTCTCTGAACCTCAGTTTTCCCTTGTAAATAGAAATTCCAGTGTTGCCTCCTGGTGCTGTTGGGAAGATCAAGTGAGATCCTGAACGTGAAAGCCCTTTGGAAACAGTAAAGGGCTATATTTCATTTTGCCTTAAAAATGTGTACATCTCAGAACTTTTGGTGTTTTGTGGTCTGACGTGTCCACAAGATGACGTTTTTCCCTCCTACTTCATGTGCCTCCTGAGGAATGGTGGGAGGAGCAGAGCAGGGACAAAACACTCACTGAGAACCTCATTCCACCCCGCACACCCGCATCAGGCTCACTCCCCTTGCTGGGTATGTGGGAAGATGGCAAGACTGTCAAGTGAGGCTGTGTGACCAGTCTAGCTGATGAAATGGGGGGCAGAATGGCATATGTCACTGCTGAGCTGATGCACTGAAGGACCAGCACGCCATGATGACCTTGGGTGCCACATGTAGAGAAGATGGACTCACAGGACAGAGGGAGTCTGGCTCTTTGAGCCTAAAGTGACTGTATAATTTGTCACTCAAAAAGGGACACTTTTGAGAGGGACAGGGGGAGGGTGCTAATGACAGTGAAGCTGGGACTGCAGGTGTAGACCAGCATGGTCTCACCTGCTGAAAGGTACGGTCCTTCTACCTGAGTCATGGGAGGGAGGGGAGCTCCATCAACCTGCATGGGACTTGGAGCGGGTGATTCGTGTTATGCTTTGCCACGGAACTTTCGAGACTCGTCCATTGTGGCAGTTAAGGAATACTTATCCTGATTAATATATGTTCACATCACCAAGTTCAGTTTCCACAGCTATTCTGTGAGGCAGGCATTCTTTCCCCCAGTCGACACAAAAGGAATGTAACATTTGGATAATGAACTTGCCCCAGATCACACAACTGGTTTGAAACCCAGCTTGGACTGATTCCAAAGTTCATGCTCTTTCTCCTTTATACTGCCATCCTCCTCTCAGCCCAGCTGAGACTTCCCAATCCCCAGAAGACCAATGAGAAAGGGCCATAGTTTGAAAGTGTGTGTCTACATGCTAACCCCTAAGAAGTCAGCCCTCTTGGCTTCTCCCTCTACCTGCGGAGTTCTGAAGGGAAATGCCCATATTTCACTAAAAAAAAAAAAAAAAGATCAAAAGCCTTCCATCAGTCACTTTAACTTATTTATGAGTTTGATTTTTTTCTTGGATCATTTCCTTTCATTCCTGCCAGAAGCCCTTGCCTGCAATCCTCCCAAGTTATTAATGAAAGAAGTCAAACGGTAGCGAGTGCAGGAACATTCCTGGCTCCTGCTGACTTGTGTCGTGTGCGCTGGAAGCAGATGTTTTCACCCGGATCATAGACACTTGCCAGGCCTCTCACATCTGCCCTGTTTGCAGATGAGGACAAAAGAAGTCAGAGGACAGAGTCTATTTCCAGCCCAGCTAAGAGAAAAGGAAGAGTCAGTGTTCACATGGAGCATCGTGCATCACTTAGTGTGGCCGGCTCTGGGCTGGTTGCTGAGGTCTCTTAGTGAACAAACCAGACATACTTTTCCCAACTTTTCCTCCTATCACTTCACCTGCGTGAGATGTTTCAGTCATTTATTGGATAGGGGTTATCAATAATGGCCACAGCCTCACTGTCCTCTTAGAGTGTGGGTTAAAATGGTCTCCTTATTTTATTTTTTCGGGTTTTTTTTTTTTTTTTTTTTAGAAAGGGTCTCACGCTGTAGTCCAGGCAATGGCGTGATCACAGCTCACAGTAGCCTCTACCTCCTGAGCTAAGTGATCCTCCCACTTCAGCCTCCTGAGTAGCCGGGACCACCACAGGTGTACACTACTATTCCCAGCTAAATTTTTGATTTTTTTTTTTTTGTCGAGATGGGGTTTCAATATATTGCTTAGGTTGGGCTCAAGGGATCCTCCTACTTTGGCCCCTCAAAATTCTAGGATTACAGGCATGAGCCACAGCACCTGTTTTTTGTGATTTTTACAGAGTTCTGAATTAAAAAAAACCAACTCTATGGAAAAGTTTCATATAGATATCTGGGCCAAATATACTCCAGAGATCTATTGTAGCTAAGGTTCTGGTGCCCAGAAAGAGAAAAGTAGACAAGCAACTCGCCCTAGGGCACATCATGGTGGCCAATCCCCAGCCTCTGCCATGCCAGTTCACACAGCGGATTCATTTTTCCCTTGCTTGTCTGGGTAGACCGTTATCCCCTCTATTATAACCAAATTGAAGCATTCTTTCCTGGTCTAAGTGATTCACCCATTTAAAAGCCTTCCATTCTCTTATCCCAGGCAGGAGAGGACCCTGCCTGAACCCAGCTATGTGGAGAGGCCCACGGGATGGAGGTTGAGGTGGAGCATGAGCTGCCCCTGAGCAGACAGAACAACACAAAGGGGCTGGTAATTGACAGTGGCAGTGCCCACAGGGAGCCCACAGACAGGACCCAGGCTGGAGGATCAGGGCCCCCATGGAGGAAGACTTTGGGCTAAAAGTCACAAGACCTTGCTTTTAGTGCCAGCTTTGTCACTAACTGGCAATTTGCCGTATTAAAATCACGGATACTGGCCCAACCTTCATTTCTTCATCTGTAAAATATATTGATTGCCAGGGACGAAGTTTGCAATTTCGTTGACTTCAAAAGGTGGCTGTGAGAATAAACTAAGATACTGGAAGAGAAACGGCTGTGCATGTGGTAGGTCTATGGAAACGCTAAGGGGACTTCATAATCGTTTGCACGTTGTCATAAAGGTTTTGAGAACCGATTATGTTGGCGATACAAGCCTAGGTCTGAATCGCTTGCATTTGTGCCTGTACTGTGTGCATGAGTGTGTGTGCACACAGATTTTTCTGTTCTGGAGAGAGTCTAGGCCATCAAGCGTTTGAAGGTTCAAATCCTTCATACCCTGGCAGCGTTGCTGACTGTACCTCCATGGGGGAGCAAAGATGGGGCAGCCGTCCCTGGGGTCTTGGTTTCTAGCAGCCTGAGGATGGAGGCTGCGTGCTCAGATTCCTGGGCCTTTCGTCCTGGGCATCTTCCTCCCTGTTCCTCCTCCTGGCTGACTCCTGGCCTGTGGCTGCCATCACCACCAGCTGGCTCATTTGCATGTGGCCCCAGTGGGTTCCTGTGCCCACACAATGAAGTGGCTGTGCCCATGCTTCTGCCCCCGGGTCCTAGCCAGGCCTGCACTTGCACTGCGGGCTCCATTCATCCCAAAGGACACACAGTCCCCAGCCGCCGGGGCCCACCAGGGCTTGGAGAGACCCAGGGCCCAGTCTCACCCTGGAGGTGGCTGAGGGCCTGTGTCTTGCGTCATCAAACATTGCTCAGATTCTGGGGGGAGGAGAGGAGACAAGGCTTCCTCAACCCTTGCCCGCTCCAGGCCCATCCTAGCTTCTGAACTCTCGTATTCTGCTTGTACCACCCTGCACTGGCCAACTTCCTTCTGCCAGGTTTTGCTCTCTTCGGAGCTGGTGTACACAGTTGTGTGACAGGGTTTGAGTCCCACATCTGCCGCTTACCCACCGTGTGACTTTAGCCAAATTGCATCAACTCCTCTCAGAACCTTCATTCCCCGTTTGTAAAATGAGGATATTAATTTCTGTCTCTCAGGATCGTTGTGAAAATGAAATGAAATGTGCAAAGTGTCACCGTCCCTTGTACTGTGTGAGTGTTGATAAAGGATTGTGCATTGAAATAAAGGTGTGACCTCAGCAAAGCATGTTATCTCTTGGGGCCTGCTATTCACCTGGGATGGGGGTGAACCCCAGTACTCAGGCACACGGTAGGAACAGGCTGGAGGTAAAAACACTTTATACACCTGAAGTCCCATCTGGGCATGGCGTTAGATCCTCTGGAATATCAAGCCATTACCGAAATGATTGCAAAGCCCTTGGCATTCACTATAGTTGGGTGAATATTCACTATACTGGGATGGGTGTGGGGTGTGGGGACAGGGCTGTGCCTGAAGCCAGGGACCATGCCAGACATACATGGTGTAGACTTCTGGAATTCTAATAGTCCCATCTGGTGGGTCTTCCCCTCACAGTGTAACCTCCCGGGTTCATTGAACCCATGCAGTTCCTCTCGTGCATGTGTTTCTGATTCTGACTGCATGTGCTGACATCACTGGAGCAGTATGCTGACCTGGGGGAGCAGGGATTTTGGTGCCAGAAAAATTGGATAATATGGGATGGCCTGACTTCACTCTCCACCGTGTCCATCCTCTTGGGATGCTCCTGGGCTTGCCCTGTAGGCTGTGTTCCCTGTGGCTCATGTACAAGGAGGATCAGGCCAGAGTCCCAGGGTCCCCCAGCACCTGCCCTCTCCCCTGCACTGCCTTCCTGTCCAGGAAGCAGTCGGGGCTTCCTGGTGTGAGGCCTGAGGACCTACTGGCCTGCAGAGCCCTTCAAAGATCTCTCAGCACTGCCTCACTCGCCTCATTCCCAGCTAGTCCCAGGACAACCCTGGGAGCAGGGAGGGCACTTGGGGTGTTGGGGAATATGCTGAGTTAGAACTCAAAACACCCTGAGTTTGAGGTCTGGCTTTGCCACTTGCGGGATCTGTGATTCTGACCTTCGATTTCTCCTCTGTCACAGTGACCCAGTTGGGAACCAGTTGCTGTAAGGACAAATGCCAAGCACTTAGCACTGGCTAAGTGTTCCCTAGATAGAAAAGGCTACGTGAATCTACTGGTTGTATTTGTCTCTGCACTTCTGGTGCCTGGCACAGCACCCGATAGTCGTAGCTACAGTTGTGTTTAGATTTGCATCAGCTGAGCGCCTGTTTCAGGCTCTGCTAGAGACGACCTCAAGGATGAGCCACCTGTTTCTAGGGTGCTTCCAGACCAGTAGGAGCAAGAGGGTGAGTTGTGCTCATACCTCTGACCATGAAGCAAAACAGACTCAGACCCAGGGCCTTGCACTGAGAGAGGGGGCACCAGGTGCTCTGCGGGAGGGGGCTGGAGGGACCACAGGGTCAGAGAGGGAGGAACGCACGGAGGAAGAAAGTTTGGGACCTCTAGGATGCAAGGGAATTGTCCAGGCTGAGCCAGAGGAAGGGCAGTGGATCCACTACAGCACCTGCTCTCTGTGCCTGGGCATAGGCCCCTCCTCTGTGTAGAATGTCTGTCCTCTCCCTTAATCACCAGCAATCACAGCTCATCCTCCAAGCCTTAGTTCAGGCACTTTTCTCCCTCTGAGCCTTCAGCTAGCCTTGGAGGCTCCATCTTATCCTGGAAGTCCCTCTGCTGTCACACTCATGATCCTGCATTGTATCCGTTTTCTTTCTCCTCTTTCTTTTCAGAGATGAGTATCCTTAGGACTGGGTGCCCGGAAAGGACCCTTTAAACCTCTCAAGGGGTTCCATCCAAGTAGGATATGGGGACTGAGTGACCCAGAGATAAGAAAGCCAGGTGGCGATTTCAGTGCTAGGACCAGGCTGTGGCCAACTACATGCAGGCTGGTTGAGTTCATTCATTGATAGTGGGAGATGAGGCTAGAAGGAAATATTACGGCCAGATGGTGAGGAGCTTAAAGTTCAAGCCTGGAAGTTGGGATTTTTTTCCCAGAAGCATCTGAATCAGCTAGTTTCTTTTACAAATATTCATCTACCATGACTAGCTGAGGCCAGTGGCACTCGGCTGAGATGTCTCAGGGATTCCTCTGGCATTTCCTTCCTCCCTCCTTCCCTTCCTCCTTTCTTCTCTTGTTCCCCTTCTGTCCTTCCTTTCAACCTTCCTCCATATCTTACTTCCTTCCACCAATATTTATTGAATTACTAAGTAAGTGTCATCCATTCACAGGTTAACCAGATAAAAACTTTGTCCTCAAAAGCTCACAATGTCATGGAGAAAATGGATGCAGGAACAAGTAAGGCAGTGTGCTAAACTCCACCGTGGAAGCAGCTTCTGCGGCAACACGCAGGAAAGCTAGTAACCTAAGGCAGGCAAGTAATCCAGAAGGCTTCGTGGGGGAGATGAAGTCTGAGCTGAGCCCTGGGGAGCAGTTGAGGTTTCTCAGGACGTAGAGAGAAGCCGGGGAAAGGCGTTGCTGGCGGGGAGAACGGAATGTGCAGATGGGGTGAGAGTGAAGGTATAGTTGGCGGCAGGCTGCCGAGGGGAAGAGAGACGGCTCATCTTGGAAGGGCGGCGAGGCAGCACCTGAGGCTGCTGCACGCCAGGCTGGAGACCGGCAGCCTCTCCCACGGTCAACACGAGCCTCGGAGACTCATCGGGGCTTCACGCAGAGGGGGCGATGTGGTTTCTCTTTTATAAAAGATCTGCCTGACTACGTGTTGGAAACAAAAACAAAATGGGAAACGGAAGATCAAAGGGCCTCAGCGACCTGGGGATAAGCCAATGTCAGCCTGTGCTAAGGGCAGTGGAGGGCAGGCGGAGAGAGGAAGACTGAAAATCGCCAAGAGAAACCGACAGGATAAGATCCATGGACTGGGGGAGCGGGGAGGAAGGGCCACGGCCCACATTGGGGTTTCCAGCTTAAGTGACTGGGAAGGCAGTGCCAGTCCGTGAGATCTAACCAGGAGGAGGAGTAAACCCCTTCCCAGTGGTCCCCACCGAATCCCACCCACCTCCTTGATGGAAACAGGGTCCATTCCTACTCCAGCTCCGTTTCACAGTTAGTGTCTTCTGGAGCCAAAATCAGCTGATTTTTCTGGCATGACCACATCTCTGAGCCTGGCCCATCTTTGGAGACCAGATTACTGGACAATTCATTTATGTTTACTTGGGAACCCTTGGCCCTCAGGGGCAACTCTGAGGACCCTCACATTCCCTAGATGGCTGCATTCCTGTGGGCAGGTGGTGACGGCATACACATGTCCTGTGTTGCTGTCCTGCATCCCTGGCCAGGCTGTAATATTGCCCAGGGATTTGGGAATCAGATATGTTGGGACCTCAGATTCCCTCCTGCACTCACCCTCTGCCTGGCCTGGAGCAATCAAGGAAGGCTTCCTGAAGGAGGTGCTGTTGAAGCTGATACCTGGGCAATGGTTGATGCTTTGCTCTGGTGGTTGAGGGAAAAAGAAATGAGGTGAAAGAAATCAGTTTAATCATGTGAAAATTGGGAATCATCATTGCTGCGGTCTCCACTGATGCATATTTGGTGAGGGAATGTGAAAGAGCTGGGAGGTAAGAGATGGTTACAAAGTGATTCTCTTCCTAAGGGAGTCACCCACAGAATTGTGACTCTAAGAGAGCAAGGCAGGAGAGACCCATGGTGGCTGGGGCAGTCAAGGAAGGCTTCCTGGGGGAGAAAGCCCAGGCAGGGGAGGAGAAAGCTGGCCAGGCATTGGTGAGCAGTGAGGAGCATGGCGCAGGGTCTGCGCTCACCCAGGGATGAAGTTCAGCCTCTCCTCGTCGCTTGCTTTGTAGTCCCGGGTCTGTGGTTTCCTAATTTATTTGGCTTGAAATTTGTGTCAAACTTTTTTTCCAGGTGTAATTGAAACCAAACCTCTAAATGCTTGTTCATTCCTGAGGGAAATTAAGGGTGATTTCAAGCAGGAAGATCACAGATTTTAGAAAAGGGGCCTGGCGGGCGAGGGCAGGGGTGGATTCGGGACTGGAAGGCTCAGCTCTGGGAGCCCCACCTGATTAGATTAGCTGCTGCTGATTATGCTTTCCGGAGAGGGGGTGCTGCCTGGGAGACGCCCGCCCTTGCTGGGGACGAGGAGGTTTGCCAGCTGCAGGGCCTGGTGCGGACCTGGAGGTCTGGGGGGGTCTCTTGCCCCGTGGCCCCTTGCCCAGGAAAGGCCAAGGTGAGGAGAGGGCCAAGGCGGGGTCAGGGAGTGGACGAATCCCCCAGCTCAAACCTGCCCTCCTCAGAAAGCCTCTCTGTCCTGGAGGGTAGCTAATGGGGAGACTCAGGAGAAAGCGCCCCTGCCCCCCACACTCAGGAGCTCTGTGACCTCAGACAAGTCACGCAGCCTCCCCAAAGCTTTCTGCAACTCAGTTCCTGCATCTGTACAAACGGAACGGAAAGATGACCCTAGAGTGGCAGCCAGGATTAAATTAAATGAGATGGTGCCTGTGAAACCCTCCAAGCCTGCGTCATCATGGGCACCTACAGATATCTAAGGTGGACTCTAAGGTGGCATCCCAGCGGTCGAGGGAAACAGCCAGGGGCCAATAGCGACTTAACCAAGATACACATTTCCCTCAAGGAGTAAGGATGGGCCTCACGGGTGCCTTAGAAACAAAAGCCATTTTTATCTCACTTTCCTCCCGCCCATAAACAAATATTTGAAAAGCTTGCCATGTAAGCTTTAATTCCTGCTCACCCAAAAATATTTTAAAAGCGTGCAAACTTTTCTATGGGTTGAGCACTGTGCTAGCCACATTCCATGCATTTAAGCACTGAATACAACAAAAGGTAGGAAGTAGATATTATGCTTCCATTTTACAGGTGAGAACATTAAGATTCAGAAAAGCTGTGTAAATCCGTCCCCCCGCCTGGGGCTGGAACATGCTGAGCCTGGGTAAATCTAACTGCAAAGGGCCCATTCTCTGACTCTCTTTTTACACCCAGCTCAAAGTCTCTTCTCTGAAAACCTGCTTGGTGTGAGACAGGCTCCGACCCTGAACAGTTCTGTGAGGGCAGCAGTGTAATGCACACCCTACAGAGGTACTCAAGCCCAGACTCCCTATGAGAGAGGTGCTTCCGACCCACTCCTGTTGACCTGCTCCTCCCCTGTCCCCTCCTGAATCTCAGCTTTCCTGGCCACCAGCTGCCCTACCCCTCATTCCCCATCCTCTCGCCTGCCTCAGGGTTGCAATTGACTCCCCACCTGCCCAACGGGCTCCACTGATGTGCCCACCCAGCAAGGCTGCCTCAGGTGGTCTTGGGTGGCACCTGTTTCCACCCAACCCCCAACACCCTCCTTCATAAGCACCACCCAGAGGACAGGTGGTTCCACACTCTGATCATCCCCCAGCCCTCAGATCTGGACCAGATGCTGATTTCTCATATCTGAAGTACCATCGTATGGTTTAGGGATTTGTTCTGTGTCTCTAAGGCAGAGTCTGGAAGCTTTGGGGAGGATTCCAGCTTATCACCAAGAAGGCTTTTCAGGAGTCTGAGGGCTTGGACAAGAGATTGACTTTCTCAGGAAGAAGTCAGCCTCCTCCTCCTGGAAGAGCGGGAGCAGAAACTGGACAGTCCCTCGGCAAGACAGTCAAGAGGATCTGGGATTCAGCTATGGGATCACACTGGCTGCCCCCTGAGGAAACTTTACATCTTTAAGAAAACTCTGTGCCACCTAGGACAGCACCAAAACGTAGTCTTGCACTTGCTCCTGGCCTGAAGCCCACATCGGAATGCACTTCAGATGCTTTTCCTAGCAGTCACTACTTACTCCTGCTGGAACTCCCTCTTGAACCCAAGCTCTTCTCTCTTCCTGGCTGTGGCCAGGCCAGGTGGACGTATTCTGTAACCAAACACTCAGGCTGCTAATGTCATCCAGATGTTCCCTGCTGGCTGCAGCCAGGGCCTGGCTCCCGGTCAACAGGATGTGCCGCCCCTCAATGTTGGGGCTTCTCCTCTAAGGAAAAGCTTCATCTGTCAAGCAAATGAATACGAACTTACTCTGAAACTAAACTGAAGCTTTCCGCTTTTGCCCCACAGCCATGAGTGTCCAGGAGGGCACCTCCAGCGTGGCATCAGGACCCGAGTCAAGTGTCCCATCCCTGCGTTTTCTTCCTGTGTGGCCTTGGCCAGGCTGCTTAATCCCACTGAGCTCTACTTCCTCTTTATCCAAAGGAAGGTTAAATGGTCTAACATAGGGCTGCTCGCACTGTAGGTGTGTTTGAATCTCCTGGGGGTGGGGATGGGGGGCTTTGTTTTTTGTTTTTTGTTTTTTTCTTTGAGACGGAGTCTCGCTCTGTCGCCCAGGCTGGAGTGCAGTGGCGCAATCTTGGCTCACTGCAAGCTCCACCTCCAGGGTTCACGCCATTCTCCTGCCTCAGCCTCTCCGAGTAGCTGGGACTACAGGCGCCCGCCACCACGCCCGGCTAATTTTTTGTATTTTTAGTAGAGACGGGGTTTCACCGTGGTCTCGATCTCCTGACCTCGTGATCCACCTGCCTCAGCCTCCCAAAGTGCTGGGATTACAAGCGTGAGCCACCGCGCCCGGCCGGATGGGGGGCTTTGTTAACATGCAGAGCCAGATTCAGCAGGTCTAGGGTGTGGCCTTTCTAACCAGCTCCCAGGTGATACTCCTGCTGCTGGTCAGTGAGCAGTGAGGCTTGGACAGACAAGAGAGGCAGGAGAGGGGAGTGCAGGGGCTCAGAACTCAGGCTCCGGGAGACAGCACCTAGACTGGAATCCCACCATGCCTACTTACTGGCTGTGTGACCTTGAAGAAACTCATTCAACTTACCATGCCTCAGTTTCCCCAGATGTGAAATGCAGATAATTAAAGTAACTACCTCATAAGGTCATTGTCAAGATTAAATGAATTAACACAGATAAAGAGCTTGCAACAGTACCTGACATATAGCTTTTGTTTGTTTGTTTTTAACATAAAAAGATATGTAAAAGCTTTAGCCCTTTTTTATGGTGCATAATCACTGCCCAATCAATGTTTGTGACATCCAAAAACAGGGTATGGGTGGAACCGTGAACAGTTGCATACATTTTGACCTGACTTAACAAATGATACGATTCCAAGAACACGAAGATTTTCATCATTTTTTCTGAATCTCAACAAGTCACAGCCAGTTGGAGTTTGAAAGTCTTAGAGATCGTCTGGTCCAGTCTCTCTAGTTTATGGCAAAGGGCACAGAAGACAAGAGGAAGAGACTCACTCAAGGGTATGTTAAGATTTCAACAAAGAACTAGTTGCTTCTTTTTAGTGTCCGGGTCTTCCCATGGCCAGAATTTGCCCCAGTCTACCAAGTCCAGCTCCATTATTTTATTTGTGGAGAGGTGGAGGGGAAAGCTTGGTAACAGTCGTAGGAGGCATTGGAACAATTGATTCAGAAGATTGCTTGCAGCCATGTCTCCTGCCCCCACCCAGCTGGGAGCTTCTTAAGGCCTCCCATTCTGCCTGGTACTACAGGTAACAGTCAATTCTCACTGTGCGTGGGAGTTATGTTCTATCAAGCTGCCTGAACGCCAAATTAGTGAACACGGAATCACAGCTCCTAGGAGAAATACAGGGCCGGGTTCCTGTGAGTTTCTCATCACAACACTGTTGCCAACCAATCAATACATCACCTTATTTTATGCACGTTTCTGTTTAAAGACACCTTATCAAATATATATTGTTGTTTCACTAACATTCAGTTCACAGCCAACAGCACAACTTGCAGCTGAACAAAGCTTAGCTAACTGATGGATGCTCTGTGTCAGGCACATCACAGCCTCCTCGTGCTCAGGAGTGCTCGACAGCACTTCAGCACTGTGCTTAGGGACCATTTAAACAACAAGAAGCATGAAAATGAGAAAAACATGGCACTAAATATACCTCAGAAAGGACACTCGGACACAGTCTGAGAGCCGAAACAAGAAGGCAGAGCATTGCACCATTCAGCCTAGGCTGGGAGCATGTGTGTCAGGTGGTTCAAATTTCTCACCACTTTGTGCAGGTTCTTGAATAACTGCAAAGGCACCACAAGTATTGATTTGGGAATTATGAATACATTTTAGCCAGCAGGTGAATTTGCAAATAGAGAATGTGTGGATAATGGGGACTGACTGTATTTGTGTACATGTTTCATGCCTACCTCTGGGCCAGGAGCTCTGGGAGAGTAGGGTCCCTGCCTATTGTCGTTTTCTCTCCACATCCCTGGGGTCTGGGACATGGGAGGAGGGAAAGAAGAAGGGGAGATGGAGCAGGCTTTAAGCCTTCTGGCAGGTCAGCAACTCACAGCCTGCTGGCACTGCTAGAAGAAACATTCTCCTTAATGAGCTTTAGGAGATCCTGGAGGGGGAAAATAATCAATGGCAAGTTTCTCTCCAACTTCAAGAACCACTTACCTTCCGGGCAAAGCTTCTCTGCTGGCCTTTTCTCTTCTCTTTCCCAGCCATTCCCACCTGGCATCTCAGAATTCCCAGGCCTCCCTCCTGGCACCAGCATGGTGGTGTGCAGGCAGGTGGTATGGCCAGGGGCAGGAGGAACCCCCAGGATGCTGAGGGTCAGTGGCCAAGGATGACATTCTGGGAGAGCTCTCGGACAGGAGGAAAGGAACGAATATTTCCTGAGCACCTGACGTCACATGTCAGGGCCTTCCTGGGTGTGCCGTTTTCTTTCAGACAATCCTGAGAGATAGGTATTGTTATGTATTGTTATTATTATCAGTATTATCCATATTTTATTCTTTCTTTCTTTCTTTCATTCATTCTTTCTTTCTTTCTTTCTTTCTTTCTTTCATTCATTCATTCTTTCTTCCTTTCTTTCTTTTGATGGAATCTCACTCTGTCACCCAGGCTGGAATGCAGTGGCGCAATCTCAGCTCACTGCAAACTCTGCCTCCTGGGTTCATGCCATTCTCCTGCCTCAGCCTTTGGAGTAGCTGGGACTACAGGCACATGCCACCACACCCAGCTAATTTTTGCATTTTTAGTGGAGACGGGGTTTCACCATGTTAGCCAGGATGGTCTTGATCTCCTGACCTCATGATCCACCCACCTCGGCCTCCCAAACTGCTGGGATTATAGGTATGAGCCACCATGTCCTGCCATCACATTTTCTAGAAAAGGACACTAGGACTAGGATGGAAACCAGGTGAAGCTGGTTGCCTGAGCTCTCACAGGTGGTAGGTGATAGAGCCACAGCCAAACCCAGGGCTTCAGATGCCAGATCCGGTTGTCAACTTTAAATAATGAGATTCGGCAAATGCGATGAAGTATAGACTGTATTCGAGCACATAGCTTGAGAAGAGACACCCGGAACCACCCCAACTCCAAACGAACGGGGTCAGAGTTCCAAAGGGGAGAAGTTTAACTTGCATGAACATTTTAGCAGGATGACATTTTTCATACAAGACCAGTCCATACGCCACAGTGATTTGATTGGTTACAGACTGCTACATCCCAAGGAAGATTACTTTATTACACCATGAGGTAGTGATCTGAGAAGGTCTTATCTTTGGCTCTGTTTGGTCTTAATTATTTTTATTTTATTATTTTTATTTTTTAATAGCTTTTGGGGTACAGGTGGTTTTTGGTTACATGGATGAATTGTATAGAGGTGAAGTCTGAGATTTTAATGCACCCATCACCTGGGTAGCGTATATTGTACCCATAGGTAATTTCTTATCCCTAAACCCCTTCTGAGTCTCCAAAGTGCATTACACTACTCTGGACACCTTTGCACACCTATAGCTTAGCTCCCACTTATAAGTGAGAATATGCGGTATTTGGTTTTTCATTCCTGAGTTACTTCACTTAGAATAATGTCCTCCAACTCCAACCAAGCTGCTGCCAAAGACATTATTTCATTCTTTTTTATGGTTGAATAGTATTCCATGGTGTATATATACCACATTTTCTTTATCATTCATTGGTTGATGGGCACTTAGGCTGGTTCCATATCTTTGCAAGTGTGAATCCTGCTGCAATAAACACACATGTGCAGGTGTCTTCTTGGTGTATTGACTTCTTTTTCTTTAGGTAGATACTCAGTAGTGGGATTGCTGGATCAAATGGTAGGTCTACTTTTACTTGAGAAATCTCCATACTGTTTTCCATAGAGGTTGTGCTAATTTACATTCTTACCACAGTGTGTACGTCTTTCCTTTCCCCCACATTCATGCCAACATCTATTGTTTTTGGACTTTTTAGTAATGGCCATTCTTTCAGGAGTAAGGAGGTATTTCATTGTGGTTTTAATTTGCATCTCCCTGTTGATTCGTGATGTGAACATTTGCTCATGTTCATTGGCTATTTGTATATCTTCTTTTGAGAAATGTTTGTTCATGTCATTTGCCCACTTTCTCTCTTTATGAGATTGGTCTTAATTATTTACAGGAGAAAAAAGGCAGAAGTTGCAGCTGCATGCCTCATGACTCAGGCCAAATGGCCACACTCCTCTCAAGGCTCGGAATAATTTAAAGTTTCAACAGCTTTAAGTTTGAATTATTGTAAGCTTGAATTCTATAATTTCACACAGTGCTCACTCCATCCCTTCACGCGCCTCTAAATTGAAAGCGACCCAGACCAAGTCCAGCCTGTTGAGCTCCCTGTGCTGGCCCCTTAGCTACCAGCATGGTGGAATGAACGGCTGGCCTCAGCACCGTGGCCAGGAGGCGGTGCCTTCCTTGCCTGTCCATGCTTGCCTTACTCCTCTTTCTGGAGAATGTGAAGGGAAGTGAATAATGCATCTACAGCTATGGAGTGGTCTTCAGCTCATAGCACAAAAGGGAAAGAAGTTAGGGTGGGTGGAAGTATGGCCCTGGAACCCTCCAACACCCTGCTTGCCCTGGCCCTGGAACCCTCCAACACCCTGCTTGCCCTGCTGAGGATGGTGGAATCCAGTGGGCTCCCCATAATGGCTCAGCCCTAGCATCTGAGATGCCCCCAGACCTAGGGGCTTTGGAGGGACCTGTGCAGTAGAGCAGGACCTCTGCAGCCGCGCGGCCACACACAGGTCATGGATAGTTTGGACACCGTTCTTTCCCCTTCCCTATTCCTCTTTCCCTATTCCAGTCCCAAACCTCCCTGCACACTCCTAAGATCGCTGCATCCGGATTGGGTTCCGAAAAGATGGCCACTGAGCTCAGACCAGAGCACAGGCATTGAGCAGAAGCATTTTCAGGGTAAGAGTTGGGCCTGTGGTGGGGAGGGGGCACTGAGCCAGGGCAGAAGGCAGCTGAGTGGAGGAGGAAGCTGTGCTCCCCCAGAAGGGCCCCCTGAGGAACAGGCACGTCCAAGTGATGCTCACTGAGAGGGTGTTCGCAGCTCCGCTCTGGATGGGAAGAGCCTTGAGGGACAGCAAGGGTCCCCTCACTCATTACCTGGCACAGATCCAAGCTTCGAGCCTCCCTGCTTCACTGCAGCGCCAGGGGACGTGGGCAGGACAGGAAATGTTAAAGATGAGAGGGGTCTCAGGGTGGGCCCGTGTCCTTCTTGCAGCTTGGGCACCAAGTACAGCATCCGGAAGCCCTCACTCTTAAGCCAGGAGCTTTCCACCCAATCCTACTGATGTGTGAGTGCCTCTTCCTCACACAGAGGAGCCTGACTTCCTCGGCTCCAATATGAGCCCCTCCATCAAATTCGCTATTTAGCCCTGACTTCCCAGTGGTCCCTGTTGCTCTTGTCTGGAACTATAAGCAATACCTAAGACAGAACCAAGATTCTGGTTGGCCACATGATAAGGAACTGGAACAAATGACCAGAGGGGATGGAGGTCCTTGTGATTGATTATACAACCCTTCATTGAATGTGCTGTCTAGGCAAGGCCCAGTACTAGGCACAAGGCAGAGAGGAAAATAGGATGTATTCCTGACCTCACATTGCTCCCAATGTATATGTATGATGGAAACAGATTATTTGGTCAGACCAGGAGAGGGGTCAGCAATTTTTTTTTTTTTTTTGGTAAAGGAAGACATAGTAAATGCTTTAGGCTTCAGGACCCGTGAGGTCTCAGAAACAACTACTCAATTCTGCCTTGCAGCATGAAAACACCCATAGATAACAAGTAAACAAATGAGCATGGCTGAGTCCCAATAAAACGTTATTTACAAAAGTGGGCAGTGGGCCAGGTTTTGCTTACAGGCTGCAACCCCTGATCTAGGATGTAAGTTATACAATAAGTAATTTCGAAACACAAAGGAAGGGGGATTGATTACCACTGGGATGGGGATGAGGTGAAAAGTTTTGGGGGAGAAGCAAATCACCACCCTTCTCTTGCCTTCTGAAACACAAATGTTCCCACCTGGCTCACTGGCTTGAGAACGTAGGGGTTGGGAAGAGTGTGGGAGTGCCTTGGAAACACACATCAGGACTCAAACCCCTACCATTCATGCACACCACCTAGTCAACACTTTCTAATCATTTATTCAGCACTCATCATTTGGTTGTTGGACACCAAGCACTACGCTATGCTCTTCACATAAATTATCTTATTTTACCTTAAAATAATCCATTTAGGTAGATAATTATGATCCCCATTTTACAGAGGAAGGGACTGAGAGAGGAAACACTGATTTAGTAAACACCTACTATACAATAAACTTCAACCAGCTCCGCCACTCTAGGCAGGGAGGTGGCGCTGTTCTGGGTAAGGCCCCATTTTTCAGCTGTACAGACCTGCATTTTTATCTTGGTTCCTCCTTTAGTGTTCGGGTTAGAGAAGGCTTAAGCTCTCTGAGACTAAGTTTCCTCATTTGGAAAATGAGAATTCGAGGACTGTCTTGCAGAATTTCTTTGCGAAGCGGAGAATTGGTGTTGATGCGTGGAAAGGGCCTGGCCCAGTGCCTGGCGTGCAGTCAGTGCTCAATGCACCCACCGCTAGTAGGTGGATACTGATAGAGAGAAGCACCGCAACCTCAGATCATGTGCTCATCTGCAGGAACAATGCAAACCTCTCGTGCTTCCTTCCTAGAAGTGTCTTTCAGGAAGAGATCTTTGGCTGACCCTGGGACCAGGGCAGAAGGCTTCTCTTCCATGTGGTTACAATTGGCCCTTTGAGGGGCCATCACCCGAGGGGACAGAGCCACTTCCCCCGTCTCCACACCAAGTGGTCCGATTAGAGCCAGCTACCAGAGTGAGGCATCCGGGGGCAGAGGCCGGGCAGTGATGGATAACCCCATCCAAGGACGTATACACAGGGCTATTTCGGGGCCTCCTGCCTGGGAGGCGGCCTCCTTGGGGCATGGGGGCCACTGACCCGGAAACAAATTAAAGGCACATCTGTTGGGAGGCCATTTCCAGCCGTGGCTCCAAGCAGCCGCCCACATTCCTGAAACAAGGGGGCTGTGTGTGTGGGGGTGAGCCAGGCTCAAACTGTCCATGCTGGGACTCCAGGGCTGCAGCCTCTAGCCAGGAAGGAGCAGCCATGGGGGATGTGGGGCCTGAAAAAAAAGGAAGGGCCATTCCTGGGCCAAGCTTGTTTCTGTCAAAGAGGGAGTTGTTTTTCAGGGTCTGGAGTGACTGGGGATGTTGGATGCTGGAGATTTCCTTACACTCAGCAATCTGGATCAGCTGTCTCCCCTTGGAAGACTCCGAGCATGAGCTCTCTCCTCCAACTCCCTATTAACAATCAAAACCCTTCTCACAGTCACAATGGACCACCTTAGCTCACATATTAGAAGAGCCAGGATTCATTTTCCTCTAAAGTGGGCGTTAGTCCACCTTGGCATTTAGAACTTGCTATGGATAATAAGATAATATTTTGTCTCTAGGTCCTCCATCTACTGGCCTTAGAGTGCCTCTGAGGCACCACAGGGGAATGCATGTGCTCAGTAAGTATTCTCAGAATGGATGAATGAATGGAGTATGGATAGATGAATGGACAGATGGATGGATGCAGGATAAATGGATCAAGTATGAATGGATGGATGGACGGATGGATGGAAGATGGAGGATTAATGGATGGACAGATGGATAGATAGAGGATGGATGGATGGATGGATGAATGGATGATGAACAAAGGATGGAGGGAGGATGGAAGATGGATGGATGGGTGGATGGATGGATGGATGACAGAATGGATGGATGGATGGAAGATGAATAGATGAATGGATGGATGGAGGATAGATACGTGAATAAATGGAGGGATGAATTGATGGATGGATGGAGATTGGATTGAATGAATAGTCTGTGTGGGCACAGAGAATAAAAAGAAGGTAAAAAGATGTCTAAGGCATGGCCCCTTAGAATCTTAGCATCATCTCCATATGGAAAGAGCGCTGACATGAGTTCCTTATTGCCCCTGCTTTCTCTGCGGACTTTCCATCCCTGACCTCTCCCCTCTCCTCCCACCCAGGAGAAATGAAATGACAGAGACAGGTCAGATAAAGACAGAAAATAAATTCTGGGACTTTGTATCAGACCTCTGCCTCTGGGAGAAACAGAACAGCCAGCAAGACTTTCTTCAAAAAATAATGATTAAAAACGTTGTTTGATTTTGTTGACTGCCTGTCAAATTTGGAAACCTAGAGAGTGTGAATGTCTCCACTGACAATGTTCACTGATCCATTCATTGAACAATTACATTCTCTAAGCACTTACTCTGGGCCAGGCTTTGTGTGAGAGGCTGTGGAGAATCAAACATAAATCCTCTAGGTCCCTGCCCTCCAAGGGCTCACAGTCTGGTGGAGGAGGCACATAAACCCACAGGTAGGCAGTGTGATGGTGGCAAAACTGTGAAGTAGTGAAGGGTGGAGGTTTGAAGCCAGACTGGATTCAGATCCTGTCTCCACCACCAACTAGCTGTATGGTGTTGAGAAAGTTGCTTAACCTCTCTGTGTCCCAGTTTTAGCATTTGTAAAATGGGGATAATAGTGGATTAAAAAGAGTTATTATTGGCCGGGCACGGTGGCTCATGCCTGTAATCCCAGCACTTAGGGAGGCCGAGGTGGGCAGATCACTTGAGGTCAGGAGTTCGAGACCAGCCTGGCCAACATAGTGAAACCTCGTCTCTACTAAAAATACAAACATTAGCTGGGCATGGTGGTGGGTGCCTGTCATCACAGCTACTTGGGAGGTTGAGACACAAGAATCGCTTGAACCTGGGAGGCGAAGGTTGCAGTGAGCTGAGATCACGCCACTGCACTCCAGCCTGGGCGATAGAGCAAGAATCAGTCTCAAAATTTAAAAAAAAAAAGTTATTATTTATTAAAGTACTTAGAACAGTGTCTGACCCACAGGAAGTCCTATATGAAGATTTGTCAAATAAAATAGCCACAGTACAGTAGGGATGCAGAGGAGACATCCTGGTGCTGCCCAACCTGAACAGAGTGATCTTTAGTAGCTTCAGGGACAGACGCCTTGTGGAGGAGGTGGCATCTTAGTGGGACCTCAGCTAGTCAGCTGTTTCTTAAATTGACAGGTACTTACTGTGTCCTAGGCAGCGTGTTAAGCCCACGGTGTATCCGGCCTTCAATCATCCCCCTGTTGGCAGATGCAATTGCTATGTGTACTTCACACAGGAGAAGAGTGACCAGCAAGGCTGAATAACTTGTTCAAACACACACAGCTCGTCAATGGCAGAGCTGGGCTGCAAACCCGGGAGGCCTGATTATGGACCATTTTTGGCTTTGCCACTCGGCTGCATGTGATCTGAAGCAAATTACTTAACATGTCTGGGCCTGGCTGCTCTTTGGGAACAATGATGGTGGCCACATTCGGGTGGGACTTCAGTGAGTTAATACTTGCAATGCAATGAGAACAGCAGCAGACACGTGGTAAGGGCCCCGTGAGAGTCAGCCCCTGTCCCTGAAACTCTCAAACCCGCTTCTACCCACCTTGCTCTATGGCCTCGGAGCACTGCAGTCTCCAGGCAGGTGACCCCTTCCACGGAATGGCTCCTGTTCTTGGGAACCAATGATCCTTTCTCTGAGGTGGTAGTACGTGTGTTTTGGGGATGGGAGTATGTACCCTGAAGGGGGGCATGTGGTTTGAGTTTGCAAGTGTATTTCCTCTAAGTCTAATGAGCCTCTGAAAGTGATTAAGCAGAAGACAGAAAAGCTGAGCCAATGCTTGTTTATCGGAAGAAATGATATCAAGCCTCGCGCCCCCAAACCCGTTTCCCACCAGCTCCCTCATCCTCCCCCAAGTAGGGGTGTACTTCCTGGTGTGGTGGAAATTCCAACCAGAGTCCCTAAACATCAGAGGAGATGGGGCCTGGCTGGCAGGCATCCCCTGTCCCCTGCACCTCTGGCTCCTTCTTTTTCATTTGAAGGGACCTGGACACAGCCCAGAGCTCCAGGTCAAGCCCTGGCCCAGCCCCTTCCCCACCGGTCCCCTCGGGTGGAGTCGTCCTCAGCCTCTGCTCTGCTCACAGCTTCCCTCTGCTATGAAGGATGCCCTTCCCAGTCTCACTGCGAGAAACATCCTGCTCCTCTTCCCAGATCTCCAAGAAGCGGCCCTCACCGCAGCACCTCCTCTCACTGAGTTCACATGTCCACATAGGATTGTAAGTTTCTCCGCCTAGGGGCTTCTCCCTCGCCCATTCGTGAGCTCCGGGAGGGTATGGCCCCCGCTGCCCTCAGCACACAGGGTGCTTTGGTGAATGCACTTGATGAAATGGAAGAAACTCAGCCTCAGGTTCTCTCCAGCCCACAGCCTTCCCCCCTGAAGCTTCCTGTAAAGACAAGTGTGCAAATGGCCCTTGGGTGTCCTGAGAGCCCCCGACCTGCTCCTCATCCTGACCCACAGAGAAAGGCCCCAGAGCCAGCTCCCACCCTGTGCCCCTGAGCAGACACCTCCACTCTTCTCTGGCACCTCCCCACAGGAGAGGTGGAGTCAGGTGGAGGGGATTTTTTAACACCTGTGCCTGTTGCGCGCTGAAGCGCCGCATGGGGATGTAGAAGTGGTCAGGAAAGGCCAGGCATGGGTGGACACTGAAGCAGATCCTGAAGGAACAGCCCAGAAGGAGGGGCAGGGTGCCCAAGCCTGGAAGCCCTGCTTTCAGGGTCTCGGAAGCTCCCTGCTCCCCCTGCCCCACCCCAGGGCAAAGAATGCCATATCCAGGGCCCCTGACAGTCGTGTCATTGCCCTGCAGTGATGTGGCATGGACACGTTGGCCTGTCTGGGTGCACTGCCCTGGCTGGGGGCTCTCAGGAAGCCGAGGCTGCCCCCATTGCACTCCAACAGCTTCCTGCAGGTCACTTCCCACTGTGCCGGGCCATCCCACCTTCTTCTGAGAATGGAAGAGATGAGCATAGGCCTTGGAGGCCCCTGCAAATGAGCTTGAATCTGATAATGCCACAACTAGGCTAATCCCTATAACAGTGCAGGGTGGCCATGAGGCTTAAAAAACAAGAGAATGGTCACCAGCCATCCCCTCCCAGCCGTCCCCTCCCAGCCATCCAGCACATTATGGTTTCCACAGCCCTTTCACTCCTGGTGTCTCAGACCATCCAGGTCGCCTGGGAGCCTGGTCGGGCAGGAAGCCTGAGGAATGATCTTGGAGGGATCTTTCAAGACCACTCATGCCACGGAGTGGAGCTGGAAGTGGCCGCTCCACCATGGGACATGTCAATCTGTGTGACCAGCGTCCAGAAGTGTGACTGCAAGTGAGGCTGGGGAGGTGAACAGAACAAATCCAATCCCTTAGCTGCCCAGCTAAAGAGACTGGCTTGCCTGCTCATGCTAGAGGCACGAAGGAGCTCTGCAGGGGAGCGATGAGGGCAGACTGTACCAGCCAAAGCCACTCTGGGAGCCAGAACAGGGCTGCATTGGCTGGGAACTTCCTCATGAGCTGTGGCACGTGGTGGGAGGTGATGGCTTGGACTCTACAGGGGTTCCCGCAGCCACATGGGGAGCCCTGGCAGCCAGGCACCAGAAGCTCTCAGAAGACACGTGTCAGGAAGAGCTGGGGACCCCAGGAAGAGCTTCCTGCAGAAGGCATCACAGTGGCTGACTTGAAGTAGCAGTAGGTTTGGACAAGCAAAGAGAGGGCACTGTTATAATGAGGAGGTTGGGGTACCTTCAGCCTAGGAAAGGAGATCTGTGTGTCCCAGGGTCATGGGTAGAGACTCTGACTACGGGAGGATGCGAAGCCATGGAGTGTGCTGGCAGCCGGCTGCCCAGCACAGGGAGAAAAAGCCATGGCTGGCTCTGACACATATCACTGTCCCTGTAAGGCACCATCCCTCATGAGTCCCCGAATCTGTGCTGAGGACAGGGTCTGGGAAGGAAAGAAGTCTTCCTACAACTAAGACTGAAAAGGACTTTGATGTCATAGATTCCAGCCCCCTGCCTGTCTCTGACGTATCCTCTGTCATATCTACACTGAGTCCTTCACCAGCTCATGTACACCCAACTTCAGGCGCGGGGACCTCCCTTCTCAGAGCAAGCTTTGCCAGCTCTTGCATTTCAGTTCACTTCTGAATACTAAATTGTAAACAACACCTATCCATCTTTTGGGAGGAAATAGGACCACCATGATCTTCAGGGCGCAGAAGATTCTTTCTCAGTGTTAAATGCGAAGTTGGCCCTTACTATAGAATGACTGTCTGGAGATCAGGGAGTGCCCGACAAGAGCTGAGCCCTCACGGACTGGGAGTGAGGACACTTGGGGTCTGGTCCTAGCTGCTCTTACCGCTTGTGCCTGTCACTTCATCTCTCCAGACCTCAGTTTGCTGATCTGAAAAAAGAAAATGAGGTTAATTTATCCCCATTTCATAGGGCTGTTCGGATGGACAAATAAATTCTTGGGTGTGAAAGCACGAAGACACTCTAAATGCAAGTTATCACTGATGATTCTTGCTAGTAGTTGGGTAGTGGGGATGATAATAATGTCCACTAGAACGCCCTCTCTAATGGGTTTGAGTAACTTAAAGCACAAAGCCAAGGTGAACATTCAACCTGCAGCCACAGGGCACAGATAGCATAGCTCAGCCCTGGAGAGATTTTTTTTTTTTTTTTTTCCCACAAACTACCCTCCAAAGGAACAGACCATGCTTAGAGGAGTGAGCTCCTTGTCACTAATGGTATCCAAGCAGCCTCTGGGTAACCCGTTGCCTCTGACGATATAGAGGATCTCTTGTCCCAGGGAAAGGAGTTTTAAAGTATGAACCAGAGATTTCTCAGAATGTTCTGGCGCAGAGGGGGTGACTCAAACCACTGCTCCATTGCTTTAATTCCTGCTTCCCACTTCCCCTTGGCAGCAGTGGGCGTGCCATTGTAAAATCCAATTCGTGGGTTGGATTCCCTGCCCCCGCACCACACCCCGCCTCACATGTTCTGCCATGCATTCCTCTGTCAGGAGCTTGAAATAGGTCTCCAGGCCAGCTGGAGAGCCAGGGTGGTCAGGGACCCCCCTCGGGGGTGGGAGAGGGAGGATGGAAAAGAAGACTCCAGCGACCTTCCTCTGCGGTTATCTCCTCCCATCTGTAAACAGCGCCTGGCCCTCCCCAGGGCAGCCGCAGCCTCACACTCCGGGTGACAGGGTGTTTGGACATTCGGAGACCCTCACCCGCCCGCCTTTGTTCTCCAGGCTTAATGAAGGGACTGCTAAAATCCCAGTTGCCAGATAAGATGACAGGGCAGTCTTTTAGGGTTATGGATGGTACACATGAGGTGACAGGATGAATTCCTGTGTGCAGAGGGGTCTGAGCCCCCGCCTGTGACCAAAGGTGTACTCATCTCAACTGGTACAAGTCTGGTCCTT
This sequence comes from Hylobates moloch, assembly GCF_009828535.3. NCBI lineage: Eukaryota > Metazoa > Chordata > Mammalia > Primates > Hylobatidae > Hylobates > Hylobates moloch. Next base: position 15,334,303 of record NW_026652288.1, on the reverse strand, counting down.
CAGCTTCCAAAACAAACATTGCTCACTCATGCAGAAAGATTACAGGAAGACACCAGGAGAGGGGCATTTGGGGAGCAAAGGACACTGCCTGCAAAACCAAAGCCCAGACACACCCAAGAGGGTCTGTCTCTACCCTCAGCTCACCTTCAGCCCGAGTCACTTCCTATTTCTTTCCCATTCATGATAAGAACCGCATCTCTCTAGGTGCATTTTAGTTTACAAAGTGCTTTTACTTGATTTCACGGGATCGTCATACCTCCTTGAGGGTGAGGATGTGATGGAGGGACTGGATGACATCTGGTGTGTCACCTAGCTCTCTGCACTTGGGCTGACTCGCTGGGCTTTCTGAGCCTCTGTTTCCCTTGCTGGTGAGTGGAGATTCTCGCCGGGCTGTGGCAGGGCCATTGTGAGACGGCATATTGGGAAATGCCTGCAGCCTTCCTGACTTGAGCTGCCATTGTTCCATTGTCACAGACAGCTTGGGAAGGTAGCTTCTTCCTCTGCTTGGTTCACTGCTATGTCCGGCACCTAGAAGCTGTATGGAATAGAACTGGTGCATGTTACATTTTTTCTGGCTCAATAAACATGGATGTATTTGTGGGTTTCTCAGGCTCTGCCAGAGCAGTCGTGGCTGTAGTTACAGGTGGGAGAGGCTCTTGCTCGGACTCTAAGGGGTCTGCCCCCTATGGTGCCTCCCGGGCATCTCTGGCCATGCATGAAAGGCCTGTTCAGAGGCTCCTCCCTGGCTCCTGGCTCTGGCTCGTCCCTGAGCCACTCGGCAACTCTGGGTCAGGGAAGTTGCCTTCTCCAGCCACTGGGAGCTGCAACCACCCTTGGATTCCACATCCCACCTTGGGCTGCCAGCTGGGCCCACACTTGTATCATCTCAAGAAACAGCACCTCCCCACTCACACACACACACTCATACACACTTTCACACACACAGACACACACTCCCCCCCACACCCCCACACACGCCCACACACACACACACAGACACACACTCCCCCACACACTCCCACACACTCACACACAC